>NC_046168.1:21791277-21901277 GCF_011064425.1 Rattus rattus | reverse complement strand
ACACTGATCATAAAATTGAAATCAGATCGCCATTTAGATCATAATTATAAGCCTTTTGGAATTTTTGAAGATAAGGAATGATTTTCTAGAATATTTTTATGAATAGCCCTAGGAAGTTTGGGGAGGAATATATTCTTCTTGGCAGTGCTAGAGCATGGTACATGCTCCATAAGTACTGAAAGGGCAGGGAATGACATTTTTCTTGGGTATGTATTTCCTGTGTTGTGAACTGAATGCAGGTCCTTGTGTATGCGGAGGGAATGCCATGACATTTGGAAGGACAGTGAAGTACTCATTTAAGAGACCGATGGAAACTCCTTCAGTTCGACATTTTTCTTTTCCTTTTTTTTCAATTCTGAAAGACATTTACAAAGTTGCTTTAGCCCTCAGTCCCAAGGGCAAGACAGAACTTAACTCCACAGATCAGTAATGTGACACGCAATTAATGCTCTATGAGCCGTTTGCCAGAATAGAGTTCAGTGGTCATCAGTTAAAACACAGCGATGATAATTGCAATTACTGGCTGATTTCTAGATTTGAGATTATACTTTATTTTAAAAGCATGATTATGTTCACTTCTGAGTTCTCCTATGAGCTGAGTATGCATGTTCACAGGAACATTCCAGTAATGGAAAATGATAAACACAGGCAACAGTTAAGCAGGAAAACAATATTTTTAAAAACATATTTTTGAGAATTTCATTCATGAATACTGTGTTTCACATCATTTCCACCCCTTCCTTTCCTCTTCCAACTCTCTCCTCCACAACCCTTTCAGGCCATGATGTCTGTAATTACTTTACATAGGCATGTACATAAGCCTACTGAGTCTATATTTATGTTGCTTATATGTACAACTGTTTAAGGTTGACAACATGGTTCTGGATAACCTATTGGGGCTCATCCCCCCATGTTTCCTCTCTCAGAAGCCATCATCTAAAGACAGGGCCTTGTGAAATTTCCCTCATTCTCCTTGGTACTTCCAATGGACTGGTCCTTATGCAGGTCTTGCTTACGTGACCGTATTATTGAGAGTTCATGAGTACACCTTCCCTGTCATATATAGAAGACACCATCTTGAAGCAGACATCCTCCTGGTCCTCTGGCTCTGACCATCTTTCCCTTCCTCTACTGAAATGTCTCCTGAGCCTTAGTCCATTGTACTAATTGGGGGTGTGAACCTCACAGGCACTTCTCTGCATTTTGACTGAGAACAATGGCAAAACAAGATTTTTCGAAAACATTGTTACAACAAAAAATCAACTTTCTTCTCCCTCTCCCTCTCTTCTCCTTTGCCTCCTCTCCATTTCTCCTCACACATTCACTTGCTTCAAGGTCTTCCTATGTATTTCAGGTTGCTGAGCTCTAACCTAAGCTCTCCCTGCCTCAGTCTTCTCAGTGTTGGCCATAGAAACATGGACCACCACTTCTGGTCAATCTTAGTAACTCATCAGAGGTTCTATTACATAGAATTAAGAAGAAACCAGGCATCACTTTTCAACTGAAGTTGTCAAACAAACAAAGATCCCTGAAAAATGATTTTTAAGAAGAATCTAAGGGACATGGGACCTCATTTCCTTTGAATTTATGATCAGACTGGCACTGGTCTTCCTGGATGAGAACAGTACTACTGTTCAGAGAAGTACAGAAGTTAGGTCAAACTTGTGTGGTCAGAGGAAAACTCAATACAATCCAAAGCTCTTGAGGGCATGAAAATGGTGTGCACACATTAACATGTTATTGCTTGTTTCTGAATTCCACATGGGTGTTTCTGGATTTCAAATTAATGTTTCTGGATTCTACAGTGATGCTTCTGGATTCCACATAGATTTTTTTTGGATTCTTGGTATTTGTGGATACACGGGTGTATTATGATTGTGTGACCACACTGATGAATGAACTTACTGTAAAAAAAAGTCAAGTTTCATAAAGTAAACCCAATTAAACTCTCTCCTAGTATTTGATACAGTGACCTTAATATAGTATTATCTTAATAAGTTCTCGATGACAGTTATAAGTTAATCCACTTAAAACAGACTCCTGCTCCAATTTTCAGTCTCCTTGACAAGTAGGCCATTCAGGGATGAGTCCACATTCTGTTGTATTTGCTTCTAACACGGTGCACAGCTATTACATTTCCAAGTTCCAGTGGTCTTTTGTTCTGCAGGTTTGGGAGAGTGACTGACCACATCTCGTCTGATAATGGACAGGCTTCCTGATCCACACATTGTTGCTCTCCCAGTGACTTCCTGCTGATGACCAGTGAATGTGCCCGGAGACTCACTCAGGAGCCACTAAGATAGGAAGCAGATGCAGTTTGTCAGACATCCGTTCCCAGATCAATCTCTGCAGCTCTCTAAGTGAGGTGTGATCACTGTAAATCTTCTTCTGCAGTTGATTTATATTGTAATTAAGACAGAGGAGAAGCACATACAAGGCCAAAAGCAGAAAAGTAGCACACATTTTTCATGGAAAGTTTTCCCCTCTCTAAGTCAGAGCACAGAGGAGCATTAGAAAAAAAAATGTTAGGAACTGGTCATGCTTACTCCTGTGTTATGGTAAAATAGTAAGTCATCTGTGTGTTCTGTACAAATATATATATATATATATGTATGTATATATATATATATTTCAGTTTATTTTTTTAAAAAGCAAATGGTGAGTTGATCTTGTGGCCCATTAAAGCAATATTTCAGCATTTTTATTCTTTTATTTTAATTAATTATATCCCAGTGCATTTCAGTGGAGGTGTATTGAGGAGACAAGGCTGTGGTTAACGCTTTTTGGTGCACCTTTGCAGAAGTAAGTGGGGGCAGGGGCGGGGGTAGGAGTGGACCTGTGTATGCAGATCAGATCATCTGAGGGAATAAAAGAAGTAGAGATTGCATAGCTGAATGGCTATGAAGAAAGAAAAAAATGTTATTTTGTCTTTTTTTTTTAAAAGCTGTGTTATTAGATTTTTAGCCCTGCAGTATTCATAAGAAACATTATACTGATACATTTTAAGCACACTTTCAAATACTGCCAGATTTCAAAACAAAGTAAGATAAGACTGGAAGAGTCAAGCAGTTGTGGGCTTTTTTTTTTGTTGGGTTTGGGCAATCTGAAAGAGGGTGGGGGAATCTTTACAATGAGACTGTATTTCCAGAAATATAGTGTACCATTACTTAAATTAAGGAGAAATATATATATATGTATATATATATTATATATATGGGTTTAATATCACTTTTCTTTTTTTCTTATCAGAAGCAAGAGTAACCCTGTGTATTTCTTTGAGGAAAATCAAATATTTTGTCATAAAACATTTTGTAAACACTGGATAATCTTTTCTATTTTTCCAGAAGAATATGAATGTGTGTGTATATATATATATATATATATATATATAGAGAGAGAGAGAGAGAGAGAGAGAGAGAGAGGCTCCTTATTCTAAGTAAATATAACTCAGGCTAGAATGTCCTTCGAATGGCCTGTTTTAGCCCATTGGAAATGGCGGATGTACGCCAGTGGCTTCTGCTGCTTCTTGTTTGCTTGTGGGTGGGACGTAACATGGGTGGATAATTGTCCTTACTCTGTTCTTTCAAGAAGCAAAGGCTCACTGGATATAAGGAACAATTTCCCTCAAATTATTCTCGTAAATAAAATTGGTTGCTAATTTTCCCCCTCATATTTATTGCTAATTTAATTAGCAGTTTAATCTCACTTTTCTTTTTTTTCTTATCAGAAGCAAGAGTAACCCTGTGTGTTTCTTTGAGGAAAATCAAATATTTTGTCATAAAACATTTTGTAAACACTGGATAATCTTTTCTAGTTTTCCAGAAGAATAAAGCACAATAGTGTATTAAGTGATTTCATATAATGTGAAATTAAAAATTCATAATTTTTAAAATTCCACATTTCTAAAATTTATTATCTATTTAATCTCTCATAGGGTAGCATCCATTAAGTCCCTAGTAGGTACAACCAGAAAAGAGTATTTGGTATGAAGAAAAGGAACACGTAAAATGAAATCTTAGTTGACCATGGTTATAGAAACCTGCAATCCTTGAACTCAGAAGGCTCGAGAAGGACCTGGTTTTTCAGGCTAGCCTGGGTCTCATAGGAGTGCTATGTTGCAAAAGGAGGAACTGAAACAAAACAAACTAACCAACCAGTGAGTGACTGACTGATTACCACTACCCACAGAGCAACCAACCAACCAACCACCAACCAACCAACCAACCAACCAACCAACCAACCAACCAACTAACCAACCATCCATCCAACCAACTAACCAACCAACCAACCAACCAACCAACCAACCAACCAACCAACCAACCAACCAACCAATTAACTTCCTGGATCTTGTGCTTAGCATTCAGTCCTTACACAGGCACACTAGTTCTTGTATATAGGATATTTCTTCTATTTCAGCAGAAAATGTTTTGGTGGGAACTAGAAAAGCAACACAGGCTTTTCAGGAAAGTCTCTTTCTAGATATTAGAGCTCAATATAAGGTTTGATCTCAAGTGACATGTAAACGAGCAGTTGAGCGACATTGTGTAGATGCTGATGTGGCCACAGAAGGATGACTTTTGAGGACAGTAACCACGTGACGAGGTAAGAGCCTAAGAGTGTCTTGCAAGGGATGCTGACCATAGACAAAGCATGAGACATAAAGGACATGCATCTACTTAGGGGACGATGAGTAAATGAGCACTCCCAGAGTCCAGGGTAGTAAGGCTGAAATGGTGAAATGGGTGTGTATTATCTAGGGTTTTCAAAGGAGCGCATTAAAGAAAATGCCTACTGAAAATTGTGAGCAAGAGAATGGAGCCATCGGGCTGAAATACAACAGATCTAAATACATCCATGTAGAGGTGGGGCTCGGACTCCACGGACAGGAGAGACAGAATGTGAGTCCCATCTGGATGGAATGCTTGATTGATTTGTATCTCACTCCAGCTGTCACAACAGGGATCGCTTGCTTTTGCTAACACTCGTGCACTTCTTCTGGTATAAAAATCTCAGTTAAATCAGCAGCACTGTCCCCAGGAAGCACAGATGATGCTGTAAGCTTTCAAAATGGTTTCCCCCTCATTGTTAATTGTAAGTTGAAGGTGTTCTGGGCTGCAGGAAACAGTCATTGTTGTTGCTGCTGTTTTTTCCTAACCATAAAACTAAATGATTAAACAAGCCTGCGCACATGTGTGAGTGAGTGTGCATGTGCATGTGCGTGCGTGCGTGCGTGCGTGCGTGCGTGTGTGCGTGTGTGCGTGTGTGTGTGTGTGTGTGTGTGTAGGATATGCATTTATGTGAGTGTGTTCTTATGTATATGTATTTCCGGTTGGCTAGAGACACCACTCTGCTAACTAGTCCCTTTCTTTTATAAGTAACCCTTTCTTTGTTACTCATTTTGGAATTTGTATTTGTTTTGTCTTCAAAATTACTATATTTTAAATACAACATTAAATCTGTCTTTAATCTCTTTCTATATATTGTTTATCTTGGTCATTCCAATTCTTTTTTTTCCCCCTGGAGCTGAGGACTGAACCCAGGGCCTTGCACTTGCTAGGCAAGCGCTCTACCACTGAGCTAAATCCCCAACCCTGGTCATTCCAATTCTTATCTCTAGACCCAGCTTAGTTGGTGTTTTTATCCCACACGTGTCCATGGCAGACAGTTGTGACTGCTGGGTGACCTCCTGCTTAATTCCACTTCTCTATGAGGTCTTGGCTGCTCTCAGCTGAATTTTTCTTTTCTTTTGTTTTTGTACTGATGTTTTATTTAATTATATACTTGTATTTTTGCCTTCCCTGCTGTGAATATTTTTATATTTCTAGACATTGTCTAGAGGTTAGTTGGGAGATGAAGTTAGGTCACTTGAAAGAAGTTTGACTTTTTTAAGTCTGGCTCTTATAACTTGCTAGAAATCAGATGCCATTAGAAAAGATATGTGAAGAAAACAGAATGCCTTAACGTTTTCATGTGTTATGACAACGACAACAAGAAATCCAGCATTATTTTATAAGAAATCCGAAACATCACTTGTGGCAATTCTGAGGTGAGTTTAGTAAGTAGGCAAACTGCTTAATGGCATAAGATGCGTCTCTGAATTCCTGAGGAATCTATTCAAAAGGAGCCACAAACTCTGGAAACAACTCCGATCTAGTGGTATTTGAGTTGTCTGTGAAAGAAAAAGAACTTGAAAATTCACACGGTATTGTCAAAGCTTTGGAATATAATATCCAAGTTGAACAAATGCTGTCTTGCTCGGGAAAGGTCAGTCTGAAATTCTAGTCAGCATATTAGGAGTAGTTGATTTACATGTCTGAAGAATCCCTACTAAGTGCATCTTTCCCTATAGGAGATTCCTATCATCTCACTTTGGAAATAATTGAAAGAAAGTATTTCCAGAGGGGAATCCACATAAACAAGATTTATCTAAGGGTTACAAATGTGACAGAAAAAAATGCTCTGCTGTGTGACCAGGGACCAAGAGTACTGCTTTTTGAAGTGTTGCATACATTTCAACAATGTATACTTTTTTGTATAATGGTTCCTCAATTTCCTGAGACATCCAATCAGTGTACCTCAAAACAAGTCTTTGGGAAAGGACCATATTAGTCAGTGTTCTCTTGCTGTGAAGAGACACCATGAGCAAGGCAACTCTTCCCAGAAAAAAAATACATTTAACTAGGGGCCGACTTGCAGTTTCCAATATCATCGTGGCAGAGATCATGGGGCAGTAGCTGAGAGTTATATCCTGATCCATTCCCAAGCAGAGAGATCAAGAAACAGAGATGGGGATGGGAAAGGGGAGGGAAAGGGAAGGGTGGAAGACAAGGGAAGGGGGAGGAAGAGAGACAGGGTAGGGACACACAGACACACTTCAAAGCCTACTCAGAGTGACTGACTTCCACCAACAAGGCCACACCTACTCCACTTGACCACAAATACTCCACATGACCACATATACTTCAACAATCTCACGTCTTTTATTTTCTTTTAATTTATTGACTCTAGACCGCAGTTTCTTCTCCCTCCTCTCCACCTAATCTCTCTCCCTTCCCCCTCTCTTCTCCCAACCCCTCCTCCATTTCCCTTCAGTAAAGAGCAGGCTTTCCAGGGGTGTCAAGCAAACATTGCATATCAGGCAGCAGTAAGACCAGTCACCTCTCCTCATCTCAAGGCTGGAAGAGCCAACCCAGTAGGAGGAAGAGGGTCCCAAAAGCAGGCAAAAGAGTCAGAGACAGACCCCCTTCCCACAGGAATCCCAAAAGAATTAAGCTACATAACTGTAAAATGCATGCAGAGGAAGGTCATCCCTTTTAATCCTGCTCTAAGAGTTTCACTGGTGACTAACCATTCAAATGTAGAAGCCTACTGGGACCATGCTTATTCAAAGCATCCCATGAACACACTGCACTTCGGTGTTTTAATTGTGTTTAAGGACTTCTGCAGGCTAAGCACAGTCCTTTTCTTCACATAGGTTTCAGCTGCTTCTGTTTCACACTCTTAACATTTCCTAGCCCCTCACCATCTCCCTCCTTCCTCCCCTTCTTTCTCTTTCTTCCTTGTTCTCCTCCCCCTTTCTCTCTCTCTCACTCTCTCCTGATCAGTTGCCTCACTGGTTCCTGGTACCTGCCCTGAACCTACAGGCAACTGCACTCCTGGAGTGGTTGGTTAATGCTGCAGTTCCAATAATGTGCAAGGCCTAGGTTCCAGCACGCTGTCTTCTGGGCAAGCTATGCACCTTTTCCTTTCATTTCCTGTCATTGAATTTATTGCACCATATTGACATTGCATCTTCATAAAATTCATGAACAATGTTTTGTTTTTCATCTCAGACCAGAAACTAAACAAGATTTCTATCTATAATAGCTATTTTTTTTAAATTCACAAGTTTCCAGTTTTAACTTTTTCTCTCTCCCTCTCTTCAAGTGTTTGCCAAGGGTCAGTGTTTTCAGGATTCTCAGAGATAATCTCTTTGTCACTTGGTAAACTTCTTATATCTCAGCCCTTGTAATTTGTTTCATTTTAATTTGTTCTCTGGCTTCTACTCACACCCTCTTGGTGCCCCTGTGTCTTCAGTCAACATGTATTGGCACACTCGCAGCATCACAAGGGTCGGTAACAGTTGTCTCTTGTTCTCTTTTCTAATAAACTGTTTCTATCACCACGTTTCCTTTATTAATGGTAGGGCCTTCATTCTATTTCCCAAAGGTATTTAAATGTTCTTTATTTGCCTTTATTTATTGCCCATTTTACATATGAAGTCTTATCACTTTGATGCCTGAGAAATAAACTAAGTATGTTCTCACGGTATTAGTTTTCTAACATCAACTTTATATTTGTTTAGATATGTTTTTACTTTTTTAGTTGATAGTTTTATAAATGCACATAATAAATTTTAGTTTTTCACCACTTGCAACTATTTTTAGATGACAGTGATGAAGAGATGATTATAAGTGTTGCTACTTAAAAATGGCAACGTGTAGGAGAGTTTTAAAATCTCCGATGTCGCCTACCCCATGATTTCTGATGTGGCAGATGTTTACCTCTGATATTGGAAATCTGAGATGCACTTTGGTGCATTATTTGGGAAACTGAACTATTTTTCAAATTTCATACTCAATTATGAAATATAGCATAAAATATTTATACTGTAATGGTTTAAGTCTGTGTCATAGATCAAAAGTTACAGTGCAGTTGAAAAGCCACTGCGTTTAATGAATGCTACAAATGTGGAGGCTCTCTCATTATAGTAAGCTACAATACAAAAAACCCCATAAACTTCAGGGATGCTATAGGGAAAACTGTTGGCTTCTTTTATTCTCCTAGTAACAAAATCAAAATCTTTGACCTAAATGAGTGGGTGTAGATTTCGATTGCTGTGGCAAATACCATGGCTTTGGAAAGAACAGACTTATTTTGGTTTTGGCTTTATAATACAAAAAGAAGCCAGGACAGGAACTCAAGAGGAACCTGGAGGCAGGAACTGAGGCAGAGACCATGGAGGAACACTGCTTATGGGCTGGCTCCCAATGGCCCACTCACATTGCTTTATTATACAACTTAGAAACAGGGCACACTGCTTTCCCAGTGGGATGCGACCCCTATGTCAATTATGTTCTTGTAGTCCCCTCTTTGGACTGCCCCCTCCATCTGCCCTCCTAGTTCTGGTCCTTTTACTCTTCCCAAATAGTTCTCCCTCATACTTTCAGGGCATCCCTAGTTCATCATTCTGCCTTATTGCTTGTCCCTTTAGACCCCATCTACCTCCTCACAATCTTGTTATGTTTTCATTTATATTTTTATTACATATATGAATATAAATCTACACATACATATAAATTTAGATACATCTCTTGCATATGAGGACAATGTCTCCACTCTATCCCTTTTCCTACGTTTGACACCCTTTCATTTTCTTTATAGCCAACGAAAAGCCCATCATGTATTTACCACATGTTTTCTTTAATCATTCATTTGTAGCTGGCATTCAGGCTGGCTTATGTTCCTAGCTATTGTGAACAAGGTAGCAGCAAGCATGGTGTGCGAACATTTCTGTGATATGCTGCCTTGGAGCCCTGTAGATACCCAGGAGTGACACAGCTGGATCTTCAGCGAAATGCAAGTTAAAAGCACATGCAGTTCCATCTCATCCAGACACTGTTCTTACCAAGAGAGCAGATCGCGGGTAGGGAGGTTAGGAGGCTCTGGGAAGAATCCTCTTTAGGGTAGGGGAAAAAACATGACCAAAATACTTTATACCTAAAAATAAGCAGCCAATAAAAGATATTAGAATGTTAAAAGTATTTTAAAAAGAAAGCAAATGGTGACAAATGCCAGCAAGGATGTGGGGAACGAGTAACTCCACTGTACTTCTGGTATGTATGTGCACTGTACAGCATCTCTGCAAATAAACATGGAAATTCCTCAATAACTGGAAACTCCTGTAAAGGCTGCCTTACTAGCTACACCCAACATTGTTCCTTTTCCTGTCCTTTATTCCACAACAAGTCCACAGAATAAAGATTCACCCTCTCACTCCATCTTCTCCCTATATCCAAGAAGGAAAGCCTGGAATAACATGTTTGTTTGGAAACAGTCTAGGTCAAGATTCAGAAAATAAGGGATTTGAACCTGGCTACATAGCTTGTGAGCCATGCCACAAATCAATCTCTCTCTGTCTTTCTCTCTCTTTGTCTTTCTCTCTCTGTCTCTCTGTCTCTCTCTGTCTCCCTCTCTGTCTCTCTGTCTATCTGTCTGTCTTTCTCTCTCTGTCTCTCTGTCTGTCTCTCTCTCTGACTGTCTCTCTGTCCCCCCCCTCTGTGTGTGTGTGTGTGTGTGTGTGTGTTGTGTGTGTGTTGCCTGTACACATAATGCATTCTACATGAATACCTGGAGCGCACAGAAGCCAGAAGAGGGCACTGGATCTCCTGGAACTGTAATTATAGTTGAAGTAAGACTGAGCCAGTGCTGGGCGCGATATCTATAGAGGTCTTCTGCAATAGCAACAACAGCTCTTAGCTGCTGACCTACCTGTCCAGCCCCCTGGAAGCTAATGCATTTATTAAATTTGTCTAACAGAATCTTTCTTCCTAGGATGCTGGTGACAGATAACTTAAAATAAATAGAAATCACAATGAATAAGTGCTACTAACATGGAGTGTCCCTCAGAGATGCTCAAACACTACACCCTCCCTTGATGCTGCTGTGTGTGGAGTTATCTGGAACCTCTTCCAGCTCCTCACAAAACAGCCTGCAGTTACAATGACAAGACACGTGCAGTGAGTGATTTCTTATTTAAAAAAACAAAAAAAGGAGATTTTTTCCCCAAGTGAACTTTGCTAAGGAAGGAGAAGGTAAGAGAGGCATAATAAGTATTTCTGTAGCACCCTTAACTATTAGAATCTTCCAGGGTGAGGATGCTTCCGAGAGGACAGAAAACCCAAAAGGGGGAGAAGCGATAGGAAAAAATTGCAGTTTTGATACCGTGAAGATAGCATTTTATAATTCAACCCTAGACTAGGATTTTGACTTTTGAATAAATCAGTTGGCTGAGAAGGTTCTGATCCCTGAACATGGCAAGGTGCCAGTTGGCAATTCTCAGGGCTAAATGCTAAGATGCCCCTAGTTTTCAAAAAAAAAGTTTTCAATAAGAAACACACACCCGGAGTAAACAAGGCTGGTGCTGGTCATGCCAGAGACTCCCGGCATTTGCTCTAAATTGTATTTAAAGGCTCCTGAGTTGAGCACTTGGACCTGGGGAAGGAGTTGAGATGCTGCATTCACAGTGCTGTGGATGCTTTGTCTTCGTATTTGTGCTTTGTTATTTTGTTCGGTTTGCTTCTTCTGAGCCACAACTGATACGATCTCAATGTTTCCGGACCACATGGGACCAACCCTTCAAAATGGAACTGGCTGTTTCAAAACTACTAAATGACATCCACCAGCATTTGAACCTAGGACGGTGTCGGTCAATGGGAAATGATGAAGAATTTGAATGTGCAAGATGACCTTTCATCTGGGAGGTCTGCATCTGGGCATTTGACTTGCTGCTGAAAGCTGGTTAAATCAAAAGTATCTGAGGAAACGATGCATCCCGTTTGTACATGCAAAGCTTTTTTTCCTGATTATTATTCTCTTAAGTAATTCAGTGTAAGACTATGCATGTAGATTTCATATTTTACCAGATATCACAAAAAAAATCTGGATAATTGCTTCAGCATACGAGAGGGTGCTCATAGTCTAGGTTAAATACTGTGTCTCTTTATTCAAGCACCTTGAGCATCTGTGGGTTTAGCATGCCGAGGTGGGATGCCTTGGAGCCAATCATCCTTGCATTTGGAGAGATGAACGTACTAAGGCATAATTTGAAAAATCTGGGATCCTGGCTCTCCGCATTAAGTATGTTAGCCTATTTCCTCAATGCTTCAACACCATTTTCACAACGTTAGGATATTAACTTACTGAATGTCATGTGGCAGGTTTTGTAAGAAGTGTGCCAAAGGAAGTGCATCAAGACAGGGAAGAGTGGAGTACACTTTCCCATTCTGCAACACTCAGTTGATTGTCGGGGTGGGTGATCGGATTCTCTGCAGGTAGCGATGTCTGCCTTCGGAGAGCCCAGAATGGTGTGTTGTACAAATGAAATGCGATTATCTCTGTGCACAGGATAGTCTGATTTGGAACAAGACTTTAGGTCTAATATAAAGATCCGTCAAATCAATCATCCAGCTAAGCTTCTGTGGCCCCAAACTCCTAATTTAAAAATGTTGATAAATGAAGTAGCTCTTTAGTTAATAAATGAACTATCTCTTTAGTTGTCCTTCGTCAGCAACATTCATTTTAATGGAAAGCGAGTTTACAGGGTTACATGATTGAACTACTGAGCCACGTCAGTGTTGGCAAATGATGGGCTAAATTATTGATGTTACACACTAATGAATTCTGATGAGAAATAAAACACAGACATTACGTTTCAAGTGGTTCATAATTATTTTTGTACTTTAAAAGCAATTTTATTCTTTTTTCCAAATCATACGGGTTCTGTAAAACAAAAACACAGTTAGTGATTAAACTGAAATTATTTAGTTTGTGGCAAAAAAGAGTCCCGCTATTGCAAGTTTTCATTCTGGGAGGATAATGTTATTCACACTAGGTTCCTGATTTCCTATATACTTCTGGGGAAAGATAATTAAATTAAATGTCTAAATTTTAAAACCACTGTCTTTAAGGAAGATAATCTGCTTTGAAACTATGGATGACATTCCAATAGATGTATTTATGTTCATGTTTACTGTAGTTGTGCTGAAACACTGCCATTCGCTGGGCTTTCCATGAACTAGCCTGATTTGAGAAAGTTATCTTCAAATATATGATGAGGAATGATGTATATGCTATAAAATGGTGGACATCGGAAGCAGGCAGTGTTACAAAAACAGGGCCACGTTTCACGAAGGAACAAAGTCTGTTCAATGGTCTTTAGTATTTCCTTGTGACATAACTGTCTCAGCTTGAAATCTTAAATGTGAAACCCATGACATTGCTTGCTTTTCCTTAAGGCTTGACTTAAAGTAGAATGACTCAAACAGAAGCTCAACTTGAAGAGATCCAAGGCCAGCTTTTAATTAAGAAGGATTAGACATAGAAATCACAGTGTTCCCAGCTCAAGAATGCATCTGTCAACTGCTCATCATGAATCTTTGCACCAGCATGTTCATTGTCCCTACCTCTGCTCACCCCATCATGGGGTAGCAGGGTCCCTTTGTCAGAAGGGGCTGTTACCATTAGTGGACCAGGTCTTCATGCAAATGACTTATTGTTTTGTTTGCCTGGACTTTACTTAATTTTACAGAGATGCTTAGAATTAACTCTGGAAGTTAGTCTCTATGCGATGGCCGTTACAGATACTTTTCTCCATGAATAATTCTTTAAAAAGATTAAAAACTCAACAGCAAACTCTTTCTATTCTTTTAAGAACAAAACTCTCCATTTCCATTTCTCCAGATTGAGAAGATATGCAGATATCACACTTTGAGACAAGAGGACTAATTCTCTTTTTATTAATCATTTTATTCATTTACATTTCAAATGATATCTCCTTTCCCAGTTACCCCCCCCCACAATCCTCATTCTCTCCCTCCTTCCCTCACCCCCCCCGTCCCTTCTTCTCTATGAGGGTGCTCCTCCACCCACCCATCCACTCCAGTCTCACTGCTCTAGCATCCCCCTAAGCTGGGGCATCAAGCCTCCACAGGACCCTCCCATTGATGTCAGATAAGGCAATCCTCTGCTACATATGTATCTGGAGACATGGATCCCTCAATGTATGCTCTTTGGTTGGTGGTTTAGTCTCTGGGAGCTCGGGGTCGTTGTGTTGATATTGTTCTTCCTATGGGGTTGCAATCCCTTTAGCTCCTTCAATCCTTCCCCTAACTCGTCCATTGGAATTCCAGG
The DNA here is from genome assembly GCF_011064425.1 of Rattus rattus. Lineage (NCBI taxonomy): Eukaryota > Metazoa > Chordata > Mammalia > Rodentia > Muridae > Rattus > Rattus rattus. The sequence goes on along the minus strand of NC_046168.1, from coordinate 21,887,327 downwards.
GCTCAATCTGATGGTTGGCTGAGTTTCTGCATCTGTATTGGTCAGGTTCTGGCGGAACCTCTCAGGAAACAGCCATACCAGGCTCAGGTCAGCAAGTGCTTCTTGGTATCAGCAATACTGTTGGGTTTGGTGTCTATAGATGGAATGGGTCCCTAGGTGGGGTGGTCTCCGGATGGGCTTTCTTTAGTTTCTGTTCCATTCTTTTTTTTTGTCTCTGTCTTTCCTTTGGACAGTAACATTTCTGGGTTAACAATTTTGAGATGGGTGAGTGGTCCTGTCCCTCAACTGGGGACTGTGCCTATCCACTAGAGGTGGTCTCTACAGGTTCTATCTTACCTTCATTACGTATTTCCACTGGGTCCTGGGAGTCTCTTGCTTCCTTGGCATTTACGACTTTCTAGTGGCTACCCCCAGTTAAAGGGAGAGTTATTTATGTTAACCCTGTAACATTCTACTTCCTTATTAAAGTTTACTGAGGCATCGTCTTCCTCACCCTTATTTCTCCTTTGTAAATAATCCCACGCACGATAAACACGGTATTGTGTATACCAAGGCTGTCTCACTTGCCCCAGTCAAACTTTTCTTTCTCTAGAATTTCCTTCTTAATCTTTTACTCTTGTTATCATGGCACTGCTCATTGTTTTAGAATCTTGATACTTCTGAATGAAAAATCATGTGTCCGGGTTAATCTCACATCAGGGCAGCATCATTATGTCATGATGATGCTAAGTTGTATGAAAAATACCTACCGGATATGCTCCATTAGTCACTAATTTTCAAACTCTAAGTTCTGCCTTTGAGGAACTCATCTCCCCCACACCACTGACATGGTTCCTCCACTTGAATAATGGGCTGCTGACATAACACTGAATTAAACAACTTAAAATGCTGTTTCCTTTCTTTTTGTGAAGTACAAACCCAGGACATGCAATTATAGCTTCCTAATAAAAGCAAGGAGAAATGTATTATTGTATTTTAAGGTAAGAATATTTTGTGCTCAGTGAGTTATTTTACAGGATGAGAACAGAATTTAATTTATAGAATTTGGCATTCATTGGTGCTTTATTTATTAATGCTCTGATATACTATATTGATATGCCTGTGAGGTCAATATATTTTCATTCTAGATACCAACATTGGAATTACCCCATTGCTTCATCTGTCTTCCAATGGGAGATGCAAAGCTATCATCATTGCCGACAGGTGCTCTGGATGTTGTCAGATAAAATAATTCTGATATGTGCAGAGATGATGGACACAAGTTGTTAACTAAACCCTAAGAATCGCACCATGAAGGAGTTGGGAGAGAATAAGAATGCCTTGAGTTGGAATAGGAACTAAGAATGTGTTGTTTAAGGGGCTGAAGAGGAACCTGAGTAAATTGAATGGGAAAATTTAACATCAGAGTCAGCATATAAAGGATAAAGAAGGCTGGGTTACATTGGCAATCAAGAGCTTAATTTACTTATGTACCCAGGATGTTCCCAGGACCTCTCTTGGGCTCTCTATGCTGGCTGCTAAATTAGGTATTAATTAAGCAATAGAGATATTCCTTAAGGGAGACCCTCTGGTGACATGGCTTTGATCATTCCCCTAACCTCATTTTGCACTCTTCCTTACTCAAGTCCTATTCTCTGCTCACAGAGGCCTTCCCACTCTCTGAAGAACAATGGCTTTTCCTAGAATGAATGTCCAGTTTCACCATATAAGGCTAATCATACATGGGAAGCCTGCTAAAATATTTCAGAATTCTGCTAAAAATATTATGTGATTATTATAAAAATATTACATGATTTCTCTTGTAGTTAAGTTGTAGAAGTGACATATATTTAGTGAATTTCCTAAGTATATATTTTTAATGTTTCTATTGTGCCAATCAAAAACATATCTATTACTATCCTACTCACTTAAAGCATTTTAAGAATTGTTTTATGACCTAGTACAATGTAGTACTTGGAAGTGTTTGGCATGTGCCCCAGAATGGGGGAACTATTCTCCAAATCTGTTAGGTCAAGTTAGTTGATGGAGTCTTTCAGGTCTGATTTGATGTTTTGAAAAAAATCTTCATGTTCTATTAGAGAGAGGCAAGCTTTAGGGCATCACACAATGAGATCCTTTTATTCCTACTTTAAGGCTTAGTATATGAATGACCGGTTTTATTCCTGGTATTATTTCCAGTTGTGAGGGTTTACTTTTATCCACTTGTGTTATGCTTGGTGTTGATAGAATGATTTTCCAACATTTACTTCCAAGAATTTTCATGTATGTCATAGGCACCATAAAGCAGAGTGACATTTTATCTACTGTAATTAAATATATTTTTCAATTGGAGTTTTAAATTCCATCTATTTTTTACATAAGATTTAGGACCTCTTCTTCCTTCTTGAAACTTAATGAAATACTTTGCAATACTCTGCAAGTTGTTCTATTGGTACTTTTGCTGTATCTCTTTTGAGTTTGAGTATGGGGATTACACTATGACTCAGTAAGCCTCACTGCTTCCTGTTGGGGTTACTCCATACTATTTCATATTACCTTGAAGATGTAGATCAGAACAGTTCTATCTCATCTCTCATCTTTTATGGCATAGCTACCTTTCGTGATGCATTTGTAGATAGAAGCTAGGACTCCCAGACTGGGGCATTAGCTTTCATATTTAAATTTGTCTTTTAAATGTCTTACATGTGACCCTCTCCTTCCTTCAGGTCTAGATTTGTTTCCCCACATCTTTCTGGCTGTTTTCAGAATTACTTGTTGGGGTTTGCCCAACTTTTAGACAACTACAGCAGAAAATGTGTATATGATTTAGAGAAAGATACATACCTCTGTTCCTTTAATATTGCATAACAACTGTTAAGAATCACTCACTTAAACATTGCCAGGAATCAGAAAACTCACATGCAAGTCATTTGAGGGTTCATTCATTAGAGTGGTTGAATATAGAATGTTGACAATATAGCCGTCTTTCATACTTGTGTCACTTTTGAAGGATGCTTTCTCTTTGAGAGTTTTGGGATGACTACTCCTACCTTCTTGTTGCTCATCTCCTTGTTAGAGACATTCTCATGCCTTCTGGCCCTCATTACTTCTGACGTAGTGTTAAAATTAGTTTTTAATTTTGTATCCTGTGGAATTGCTTCCATGATTGTTCCCTTTATCTTTGGCTTCCAGAAGTTGATTATAATATAAATGAATGTGAGTTTTATGTATATATCTTTTGGAGGGGAGGGCTTTCTGAATTATTGTGATCATCAATTAATATTTTAACTTAATGACCACATCAAATTTTATACATTTTAGTGATTTAAGTATGCTCACCTTAGTACATGACGACGTGAGCTGTAATGATGACTACAAAGACTGTTACCTGAGAAGCAAATGTTATGATTTTACTACTTGGTCTGAGAAATGAAAGCTCATGAATGATTTACTGAATACAGAATAAATAGATTATTTTCCCAGAATGCCAAACTTTAAATAGCTGTCATTGTGCTCTTGCAGATGACTTAATCTCTTATTTCTCTCTGTATTTCTCTGACACAATGAAATCTCAGTAACACAAAGAAAATTTCCAGGACAGTGTAGTTATTAACATGTCTCCAATGGCCACAATACCCGAACTTAATGTCTGCCTTTATTACTAGATATTGAGTCTGGACAACATGATTTACCCATATATGATTTGGTTTCATTATTCAAAAAAAAAGGGTTACAATGACAGAATGTCATAGAATTCTTTGAGAATTACATTAATTAAAGTGCAAAAAGTACTGAGAACAGTGGCACATTATAAGGACTCTCTTAAAAACAAAATAGCAGGGGCTGGAGAGATTCTCAGTGATTAAGAGCCCTGACTACTTGCTCTTCCAGAGGTCCTGAGTTCAATTCCCAGCAACCACATGGTGACTCACAACCATCTGTAATGGGATCTGATGCTCTATTCTCATATGTCTGGAGAGTGTTACAATGTTCTCACATACATTAAATCAATCAATCAATCAATCAATCCTTTAGAAATAGTAAATAGGCTTCTACTGTGTAACCCTAGCCTCCAGGACTCCTGTGTTTGAAGTTGCTCATTTCTGTTCATCCCATGTTTTTCTCTGTTTCATATTCAGGTACCTGTGGAAGGGAGCCATACCCAAGTCTCACTTTTGACAAAGACACCCTTCTGAATTCAGACCTAAGTATACTTCTATTTCTGCTTTCTAGCTAACCGTAACATTTATCACCTGCACCTGATTACCCTTAACCTTTGAATTAATTATTCTGTCACATTTTCTTGGGGCAGCTACTTTCAATATTCAAGATATAGTTTTGGAATTATTCCTTTCAGGAAACTTCCCCTCCATTTCTGGCTTGAACTCTTTTTTTGCCTCCAGCTTTACTTATTCAGTAGGGTGTGCCTGCCTTCTCTGTGAGGTCACAAGCTCTTTGAGGATGGATATTGTCCCTTGTCCTTATGGACCTCAGAGAACCGAAATGCCTGTCACAGAGCAGACCCTAAGAAAGAAGTGCATTGGAATGAGCTGACAGTCCTCAGCTTGGCTGCAGATGGCTGCAGCTCAAGGAACACAGTATGTATTGTGGGTATCACACTTGCATTCACTGAGTAGGGAGTAAATCCAGTGCTTCCGTATGTAATGGCAATTCACTCCCCTAATATCAATCAAAATAAAATTTCAGAGGCATAATTTTACCAGGGAAAGATAATGAGATAGTACGTCCTAAAGGTAGGAGTGTGAAGAAATGAGCTAACATCCCTTTCAGACACCATTTTCTGAATCTGAAATGATTTTTCGGCAACAGACATTTGTTTGTTAGCAGTGATCAGTTTGCGATGGGAACAGAATGCTGATTTTACAGCTAAAGGAAGATATTTGGCCAAAGTGTGACTCAATAATTTTACTGTTTTAAGTAAGAACATTTGTTTAATTCTTCCTGTTTCTATGCTTATGCATTCTCTAAAAGCAGCAGCAGGAGCCAAAGGAATTGAAGCCAGCCAAGCATTTCTTTCATTACATTATATGACCAGCAGTGTTGTGCACGTAGATGGAGTTTCTGGAATTCCCGGGAGTCTAAAGTGCTGTGTAAAACTTGGGTTGCCAGATTTTATTAATTAATTAATTAGTTAATTAATTCACAACACTGAGGGTGGAACCCAGGGCCTCAATATGCTAGACAAGCCACCTACGACTGAGTTATACCACCAGCCATTGCTTTGTAAGCTTGTGGATGTGAAAGTATTGCCAAGTACAACTAGGTTCATGTCTGGTTGGTTTTGGAATTTTTTTTTCCGGAGCTGGGGACCGAACCCAGGGCCTAGCGGTTGCTAGGCAAGCGCTCTACCACTGAGATAAATCCCCAACCCCCGAAATTTTTTGTTAAGAGTTAGTTACATATTCAGAATTACCTTATAATAGTATTGGTAGAAACACACACACACACACACACACACACACACACGAAAGATTTGAGTTACAGTAGCAGGTCACTTAGTGTGTACAGGGCTAATCTTGGGAGACATACCTGTGTGCACATGTGTGCACATGTGCTGAGGCCTTCAGAAGATTACCTTGGGTGTTTTTCTTCAGTCCTTTGCATTCCTTGCCTACCCCAGCCCTCCCACAACCTTTTAAACACAAAATCTCTCATTAGCCTGGAAGTTACTAATCTGTCTTTGTCTTTCTAGCTCTGGGACTACAAGTGCGGTGTGATACCATCCCTCCTCTCTTATGAGTCTGGGGATTAAACTTCAGTCTTCATGCTTGTAGAACAAGCACTTCTCTGACTGAGCCATCTTACCAGTCCAGGTCCTGATAATTCCAACCTAGCAACCAGTCCACAGCCTCACCCATGCAAAAACTCAAAACGGGTTATTCAGAGCAACTGCCAGAAGTTTCAGTTCTACACAGAAATTAAGATCTACAGTAATGCCAATATCTGAAAATATTTTTTCTCCATCTTTATTAAATTGGGTATTTCTTATTTACATTTCGATTGTTATTCCTCTTCCCGGTTTCCAGGCCAACATCCCCCTAACCTCTCCCCCTCCCCCTTCTATATGGGTGTTCCCCTCCCTATCCTGCCCCCATTACCGCCCTCCCCGCAACAATCACATTCACTGGGGGTTCAGTCTTGGCAGGACCCAGGGCTTCCCCTTCCACTGGTGCTTTTACTAGGATATTCATTGCTACCTATGAGGTCAGAGTCCAGGGTCAGTCCATGTATAGTCTTTGGGTAGTGGCTTAGTCCCTGGAAGCTCTGGTTGCTTGGCATTGTTGTTCATATGGGGTCTCAAGCCCCTTCAAGCTCTTCCAGTTCTTTCTCTGATTCCTTCAACGGGGGTCCCGTTTTCAGTTCAGTGGTTTGCTGCTGCCATTCGCCTATGTATTTGCTGTGTTCTGGGTGTGTCTCTCAGGAGAGATCTACATCCGGTTGCTGTCGGCCTGCACTTCTTTGCTTCATCCATCTTATCTAGTTTGGTGGCTGTATATGTATGGGCCACATGTGGGGCAGGCTCTGAATGGGTGTTCCTTCTGTCTCTGTTCTACACTTTGCCTCCCTATTCCCTATTCTTGTTCCCCTTCTAAAGAAGGAGTGAAGCATTCGCATTTTGGTCATCCTTCTTGAGTTTCATGTGTTCTGTGCATCTAGGGTAATTCAAGCATTTGGGCTAATAGCCACTTATCAATGAGTGCATACCATGTGTGTTTTTCTATGATTGGGTTACCTCACTCAGGATGATATTTTCCAGTTCCATCCATTTCCCTATGAATTTCATGAAGTCATTGTTTTTGATAGCTGAGTAATATTCCACTGTGTAGATATACCACATTTTCTGTATCCATTCCTCTGTTGAAGGGCATCTGGGATCTTTCCAGCTTCTGGCTATTATAAATAAGGTTGCTATGAACATAGTGGAGCAGGTGTCTTTTTTATATGTTGGGGCATCTTTTGGGTATATACCCAGGAGAGGTATAGCTGGGTCTGAAAATATTTTTAACATAAATTTTAATGGGAAAGCCTTACATTCTGAGGGGATACGGGTGCTCTGTGAAGCAGCTGGCCACGTGTGTGTGCGAGTGCTCAGTTCCTGTCTTATCCAGCTCAGGCCTCCAGCTCCTGCAGCAACTCAGCCCACCATGAGGATGGGAACTCTCACCGTAATTCACCTAATCTAGAAATCCCCTCACAGATGTGCCCAGAGATTTTTCCTCTACAGTTATTCAACTCCTGTCCAGAACGTTGCCATTTTCTTTGCTTACTTTTAGGAGCTCTGTATTTCTGGTTGAAATGCTGAATAACTCTTATTAATTTAATTTTTGTACTTATTCACTTTACATTCCTCTCACTGTCCCCCTCTTGGTCACCCTCTCCACACTCCTTTCTTCACTCTGCCCTCTCCTTCTCCTCTGAGCTGGTGGGGACCCCTGGCATGTCAAGTCTCTGAGAGGCTAAGCCCTTCCTCTCCCGTTGAGGCCAGATAAAGGCAGACCAGCTAGCACATACCCCATGTACATGCAGCAGCTTTGGGGATAACGCCCTTTTCCAGTTGTTCTGGACCCATGGGAAGACCAAGCTGCACATCTGCTACCTGTGTGAAAGTGGGCCTGGCTCCGGCCCATGTATGTTCTTTGCTTGGTGGTTCAGACTCTGAGAAGCCCTGAGGGTCCAGGTTAGTTGGCTCTGTTGGTCTTCCTGTGGAGTTCCTATCCCCTTCAGGGCCCACATGTCTTATTAGTTTTAATGCTTCCTGGTGAACAGATGGCTCTATAGTTAAGAGCACTCCCTGCTCTTCCAGAATACCCAGGGGTTCAGTTCCCAGCACCCACAGGATAGCTCTCAACCCTCTGGAACAGTTCTGATGAATCTGATAGCCTTTCCTGACCTCCACAGGCACCAGATGTTCTCTTATATACACGAGGGCAAAACACTCACACACATGAAATAAGATACCATAAATCTTCAAACACTCTAGTGCTTACTCTCTCTTAGTGACAGAAATGGCACTATGACCATGATAGCTTTGACCTTTTCTTACCCAGTATCTCTGCCTCTGGTTATTTTATAAAACATATGAAACTGAGGGAGTTTTCTTATATGTTATTTTGTTTCTTATTATTAGAGAACATTGTTGCTCATAATAATCACTGCTTAGTGCATATTGAATAAAAACAAAGTCTCCTTTTGATTATTTATATTAAATCACATGGATATATTTCTCAAGGCAAATCCTCGTATTTTGATACATGATATTATTTTTTATTCTTGAAGAAAGATTGGTAGTGTTCTTTATTGATAGTAACAGTAACTTCACCACTGAAAACTCTCTCTCTCTCTCAATATATATATATATATATATATCATATATATACAGTGCTATTTTATGTGATAATAATTACTAAGGAAGAAGATGGCATGAATATGAGAGAGGAGTTTGATGGGGAGAGGGAGAAGGGGAAAATATAGAGTGCTCATGTATGAAATTCTCAAAATATACTAAATAAAGAACCTTAGGAGTTATAAATAGCTCTTATTTTGATTGTGGATTAATTTAGTTTTATTTGGATTTCAACCATGTATTACTTCACATATTCTGAAGGTATTTTCATCAGGTGCATTAGGCTTGTTACTGATAAGTCCTAACAGATATCTTTTATATGTCAGAAACATATGAATTTGAGTATTTCAGTTTCAGTCTTTCTCATTTCTTCTTAGACTGAAACTTTTAATTTTTTACACTTCTTTTGAGATTTTTATACATGAATACCACATTTACATAATTTCCTCTCAAGTTCCTGACCCCTTCTATGATCATTGTTCTACACACTACATGCACACGCACACATACACGTGCACACACATGCACACACACATGCACACATGAACACATGCACAGCAACACACACACAAACCTATTTATAGAAGCTACAGGGTCCGTTACAGTTGCTTGTATGTATATGTGCTTAGGACTGATCATTTGGAATTGGATAATCTATCTCCTGAGCTCATTCACAGAGAAGGCTGATTCCTGATTCATTTTCTCTCTCCCTCCCTCCCTCCCTCTCTCTCTCTCTCTCTCTCTCTCTCTCTCTCTCTCTCTCTCTCTCTCTCTCTCTCTCTCTGTTTTGTTTCTCTGTCTCTTTGCCTTTCTCTTCCTCGCCTCTTTGTCTCTGCCTCTCTTTCTCTGTCTCTCTCTTTCTGCAGCCATTGTCTGTAGCTTTTAACTGTACAACTTTTAAATGATGTGGATTTGCCTTTATGAGTGATCGGCAAACCTGAAGATTACAAGTGCATCCTGGAGCTGTTCATAGTTATCAAATCATTAAACGTTTGATCATATTTTCTTTTTCTATGCTTGTCCTTTCTTCTTTTCTTTTGAATTATTCAAATTTTACCATATTGTTTTTCCTCAGATAGTTTAGTGATGATAACTTTTTCTAGACTCATCGCAAATATTCTTAAATTATCGTACATATATTAAAATATCTTTCATATCACCTAAAACCAACCTATAAGATTTACCCATTTTATTCAAGTGTAATTTCTATTTTAATCCTGCAATGCATTTATTTTTACAATTTCTTTTATTTTGAAAAGATTGCATAGAGATATTTTATTTTATAATGTGGATAAGTGATTTTGGATTTTTGTCCCCCCCTTCTCTGTCTGTCTGTCGCTCTCTCTCTGTCTCTCTGTCTCTGTCTCTCTCTCTGTGTATGCATATATATATATATATATATATATATATGGGGTATGTCTATAAATTATTTAACACATTAGAATTCCTGGAAAAAGAAACAATGAATGTTTCCATCTATAAATAAGACTATAGGCCCCTGGAGCTGGGAGGAAAGCTTAAAGGTTCCCATATTTAATCTTGATCAATTACAGACTCAAAATTCTTCTGATTATGTTTCAAGAACCCCAATTAATTTAGGTGGGAAAAGATGGACAAGGAGAAAAAGGATTTTCCATTTTAGAAACCTGGCATACTGCTGGTGAAAGATTACTGATAGGCTATGAGATGTGTGTCCAGAGGCCATAGGAGCATGGTAGGGGCAACAGCTTCCCTGGGTTGAGTTTCAAAATCTTCATTCCTACTACAGATCTGCAACATCCTTTCCCTGTTTACACCTAACTGTATCTACCTGGTGAGTAAAACCAGCCATGCTTGATGGAAGTAGCCTGCAATCTTTCCTTTACTTTGGTCCTATTGCTGGCTTTTAGAGATCAGCAAAGAGAATGGTAACCTTGTATTGTAGTCTTTACGTGCTTGTTAGGTGCTTTCCACTGTGTATGTCCTATCCTCTCCCTTCCCTGGCCCCTCTTATTACCGCTTCTCTTAACAGTGTTGGTATGGCTTCTAAACTATGTTTTCTACATTGAATACATTGCTGCACATATATCAAACCTAAGAAAATTGTGTTGAAAGTTATCCTTTCAGAAAGATGTACCCTGTATGCAGCCCAGCCCAAGGTCACATTTGCATGTGGTGGCTGCTTATATGCCTTGAGTGACTGGGTAGTGCTCAGGACATCTGCTCCATAAGATGGGAGAGAAGTATCACATTCTACAGGATCATGTAAATTAACGAGAAAGAGCAGGAATTACAGGAACAATGAAATAAAGGAGCACCTATGAGGCCATGACCATAGAAACTGTGCTACATTAGCAGAGACATGGTGCCTTATGTGGTTGCTAGACCTGTGGCGTGGTTTGGTTTTGTAGAAGTTCGCTTTGTGTCCTATCAAAATCATGGCCAATCAACGTACTTAAACATTTTCATTCTATACACAAGGCTACAAAGTCAAATGGACTAAGTCGTAATTCTGTTCTGGTTATCATTAATCTTTCTGGCTTCTGCTTGAGCCTATAAATGAAAAAGCTTCTTCGATCCCCGTTTTCTGTTAAGGGCAGGGCTGCTGTTATTGCTGTTTGCTGCTCTGAAAACAGTGCTCCAAGGGTGAGCCCAAGCTTCGCTTTTCTGTTGAACACGTGCTTTGAATCGCCTTTACATGCTATCGTTCACATGCAGTTGAATCTTCAAAAGGCTGAGCTGGTAGTTTTCATCCAGTAGTTCTCTAATATTTTTCAGAATCATTTTAACAATCAACAGGAACAGAGACTGTTTGAAGGTTTTGGGTTAAGCACTCACCTGACACATATTCAAGTATGTTTTATTCAAACATTTTCAGTATTTGTTAAACCCACTGCAATTCACAGTGAAATTTTACAATTTGTACTATTTAAAAGAACATAAATATTTAGAGAGAAATTCACCATTTCTTCTGAGACTAAGTTATTGGGACACTTAGAAACCATTGAAAATGGAAAAGAGAAGCACAGTGAGGAGCCGCCCACATTTGCGTTTTATTTATTTAAATGATTATTTATTTTCTACCTATATCATAATATGTTGTATGGCAACAGATGTCATGTTTAAAATGCTGTATGACACTTCAAATGGTAAAACGTTAGCTTGGAGCAACTTTGAGTAACATTCCACCAAGAGTCTTCACTTGGCCAAAAGTGGGTCTACAAGCCTGGTAGACTCTTAAAGACAATCTAGTCACCAAATGCTTTTCCAGACTCTAACACAGGTAGCAAAACGTCACCTGCATCTGGAAGCAAAGGTGTTATATATGTCACCCGCATCTGGAAGCACAGATGTTCTAGGCACAACTCTCTCTCTCTCTCTCACATATATATATATATATATATATATATATATATGTGTGTGTGTGTGTGTGTGTGTATGTATACATACATACATACATATATACACATACATATATGTACACACATATATATATATATATATATATATATATGAAGATGATGGGTAGACAGGACAAACGATTTCAAAAGAGCAGACTTGACAGTGAAGCGTCTTCAGGAAATCATTGTCAATATTCCTGAAGTCAGAATGGTGATGCAAGGCACCTGGTGTGCAGCCATGAGGGCCTGAGTTTGGATCTCCAGCATCCAAGTTCAAACAAAAAATTCTCGTGCAACACAATGGCAAACGGCATACGTCTAAAATCTTGTCCTTGGGGAGGTAGAGCCAGGAGGATACCCGGGGACCACTGACCACACAGGATACCCAGGGATCACTGACCACACAGGATACCCAGGGATCACTGACCACACAGGATACCCAGGGATCACTGACCACACAGGATACCCAGGGATCACTGACCACACAGGATACCCAGGGATCACTGACCACACAGGATACCCAGGGATCACTGACCACACAGGATACCCAGGGATCACTGACCACACAGGATACCCAGGGATCACTGACCACACAGGATACCCAGGAATACTGACCACATAGGATACCCGGGGACCACTGACCACACAGGATACCTGGGGACCACTGACCACACAAGAGACCCGGGGATTGATTACTGACCACACGGGATACCAGGGATCACTGACCACACAGGATACCTGAGGACCACTGACCACACATTATACCCAGGGATTATTGACCACACAGGATACCTGGGGACCACTGTCCACAGAGAACACCTGAGGATCACTGACCACACAGTCTCTCCCAAGCAGAACTCCAGATTGTATTTTAGTGAGAGATTCTGTTTCAAGAAGGGTGGAGAATGATTGAAGAAGACAAATTATGTGGAATGGAAACACCTCTACACACACACACACACACACACACACACACTCACACACACCCTGAGCAGAATGGCATTCACAAAGCTTGGAAGCTGGAAAATAAACACATTTTTATAGAATGTATGTATCAATATCTTCCCTGAGGTTTGAGATAAGTCGGTCCAATCTCCCTGTTCCCCCAAAGTATGCACGGTGTGTGGTATGTGTTCTCACTTACTGAATTCATCCTTCATGCAACCCCAGTCTATCAAAGAGGTTAAAAATTTATAAAACTCTGATGGGATGTGGTTTCAATGCTTCATCACACAGCCCGTCATTTGCTTTCCAATCTAGATCAGAATAATCTTGCCTCTTTCCCTTCAGTCACCTACCTGCACAACAAATATTTTCTGAATGCTGTTCTGGGAGTCTTCCTGGAACTTGGCCAGCTTAGACTGGTTAAAAAGGATCAACAGTCGGAAGTACTCTTGCCATTTCTGGTCCAGCTTTCTTTGCAGCTGACAGAGCTAAAGGCGACAGGGAGGGGAAAAAAAACACGCAAGTCAGGGGAGGAGAGGAAATTAATGGCACCGTTCAAGAAGAATGATGGAGGGAAATATAGAAAGCAGCCAATGGCCCGTTCCGCACTGTACGGACCTGACAGGAATTTCACAGTCTCTTGATTTTTCAGCCCGCTCATGTGCATTGGTCGGAGACCAGTCACATCTGGCCGCCAGGATGGGGGGTTAATTTTCTCTAAATGCCTCAGCAGTTTTGTTCTAGCTGAAGCAAACTCTGTGACTGCAAAGCTGATGAGTAAAATATTTCTACTTCACCCAGTTTAACTCAAAACCGATAGCCTCGGGACATATTGAACCTTTCTGTTAAAAAAAAAAATTCTTTTGACGCTTTTTGAATGGCACATCGGGTCAAGTCAAAGTTTAAAAAATGCAACCTGAAGACTTTGATGGACACCATTGCATCTTTTTCTTACTCTTAACGCTTACTATGGCTGAGGATGTGTGCATCAGAGCATGACAAAACCAGGGAGAATTAAGTTAGCCATCAACTGCGGAGGAGAGGGAAAAAACAGGGAGGGGGATTTCCAGCTAGGACTCTGGATTAATCTGCCTTTCTTTGATCACGTGACATGGAAACGCGTCCATCTCAATGTTAAGGTACAAAAGATGCAATGTTTAGGAGTGGCACATTAAACTTTGGACCTGAAGAGAGAGAGAGAGAGGGAGAACTCTTTCCTTCAGACAGCATTCTGTAAGAATTCCTATGGTAAGTCTATATTGAATCCGGATAAATTTATCAAAATTAACAACAAACTACATTTACAAAAGACCCAAATAGTCACATAGTATATTCTGCCATTGAAAACTCATTTTGGGGTGTGGTAGCATGAATAAGCACTTAGAGTGTATTGCAAAGTGGAAAGAAACAAATCTATGACAAAGTGGGAACTCGTATAAACATCTCTTCACACCTAAAATAAAACATGCTAAGGTATGGCTGTTAGGGGGTCAAAGGTACAGGAGTAAAAACCATCTGTAAAACATTCAAGAAATTTTTCGTGAATTCCAGAAATCTTAGTTGTATATAGTTCAGTAAAACATTTTTTGAGGGAGTGATTTTAAATACTTGATGCTGTGTGTGAGTCTTTATTCTCAATAACCTCATTAGGCTTTGTTACAATACACACACACACACACACACACACACACACACACACACACACACACACACACTCTTAGTCTCAGTTCACATGCCAAAAAATGAAACCACTACTCTCCACTAATTTAATACAAAAATACCTTTAAAAACACATCTCTGCTTGGCTAATGATAAATTATATAATTCATAATAAATTTAGAGGAATTTTGGATAGTTTAGAAATCTAAAGTAATGTCAGCAAATTAATGCTTACAATTACTTTGGAACAGAAGCTCAGTGAAAAAAAATTTTTTTGGAAATTGCTTGTCTGTAACATAAGCCAAGTGTGATCATTAATGGCAGGTGGTAAACTGTATGATAATACACCCATTCCTGCATTTGGAAAATGTAGTATTCCTTTGGTATGCACACACGTATAGGAATGGTCACATAAGATTATCCAAGCTGTGCCAAGGACAGGAGGAGGATGTGGGTCTTGGAGTTGTGTAGTAGTATGTCAGAATTAATCCATGGCCCTGTATCTTGACTTTAACAACTTGTCAATTTGTACTGACAATAATGTGCATAAGAGATTGTATTTAATTTACAAATTACCTTGGGTTAGAAACCGGACAAGGCTACAGAATCCAATAGGAAAATTGATTGAACTTCAGTAACAAGAAATGTGCTGACAAAGGTTATCATTATTATTACTATTATTATCATTATTATTATTTTAGTTTTTCTAAGCAGGATTTCTCGGTGTATCCCTGGCTCTTCTAGAACTCACTCTGTAAACTAGACTGCCTTGAGTTCAGAGACCTGCCTGGCTCTGCCTCCTGGGTGCTAAGATTAAAGGCGGGTGCTACCATCGCTATGCAAGAATTATTTCTTAACACACATGTTTAAACTTATGACATCACACTTGGTCCTATAGTAAAATATGTCCTGGCAGACAGGGTAGCTTGTTTTGAAGTGCAAAGATGGAGAGAAGAGTGGAAAATTCCTTACTTGGTTATAAACTAAAATTATCAGAAAATTATCTTGTAGAATAACTCATTATTAACTATTATACCTAGAAAACATACTAAAACATATGAATGTGTAGTTCTATATTTTCTGACTCAATAGCCTAAAAGAGGAGCAAAACATTTTCAATGAAGTATCTATATTATATAATAAATAAATAAATAGATAAAACTTGTTAATAAAAACCTTTCTATAAATCACTTAGGATCTAGGCTCTGAAGTGATTTAACAAATTTTCCTTAAAAATTTTTTGTCTTCATTCCTGTTAGTAGACCACGGGTTATTGCTGCCTGCTAGAGGCCTCTTCACAGAGTCTAAAAATCATTAAGTTTAAGAGGTTACTTCTAACTTAAAGCTCATATTCCAAACTGTGTTGACATAATGATTAGAATCCAATCACTTCCTGCCTTTGGCATGTAATTGTGGATTCTGGCTAACAGTCATGAAGTGTTCTACAAATGACCAAAGTGCTACAGATCTGAGCCACAGATTGTCTTAAAAAATAAGTTGTACTATGAAATGAGGACTTGTTTACATGTGTACGATGTTAGTAGGAAATGAATTAGAAAACTTTACATACATATCATGTTTCCATGAAATCGTGTACTTATATGATGTTCAACTATATTATTTTAATATAAATGTTTCAAGACGGAACAAGTGGAAATTTACTGTTTAAACATAGAATAGAGTGTACACAGTCAGAACAATGAATGTTCACAGTAATAAGCCTGAAATAATGGTTTTCAAGTTATTAAGGTCTAAAGATCTCTTTAGTCCCATCACGTAGCATCAAATATCTCACTGAAGGGCATGGTGGTAGATGAGGTGACCAGCAGGCATAAGGCTCTGCTTTTGATCCCTGGTACCGCAAAACAATAACAAATTCCTCATAGTGGGAATACATGCTGAAACACTGCTTCTCCTTTCCTACTCCTTTTGGGGTGTACTTTCTATGTTGAGGATGTGGTTATTTGGAAGATTTTCCCATGAGATGCCAGGATACTGGAAACCGATCCACGAGTGAAACCTTCTTGTCACAAGAATGATGAATTAATATTATATCTGAAGGCAGTTTGCACAAGTGAAAACTTCCTGGCTTGTGTTAACAGCATGGCTGAAGGGTAGTGCTTCTCACACCACAAGCAGAGTGTGCAGAAGCAGCTGGACATGGTCCGTTATTATTATTATAACTATAATAAGTTAATTTATTTATTTACATCTCAAAATCTGCCCTCTCCAAGTCCCCCCCACCCCGCACAGAGTCCCTCCTGCTTCTCCCTCCCCTTCTCCTCTAAGAGGGTGGGATCCCCCTGGGAAACCCCCCACTTTGGCATATCAAGTCTCTGCGGGATTAGATACATCCTTTCCCACTGCGGCCACGTAAGATAGGTTATGTTCCCCAGGGCCTTGGTTTAGACAGTGAATGTTCTTTGGTTGGCTCAGTCTCTGAGAGCTGCCAAGGGTCCAGCTTAGCTAGTTGACTCTGCTGGTCTTCCTGCGGAGTTCCTGTCCTTGTCAGGGCTTTCAGTCTTTCCCCCAACTCATCCATAAGAGACTCTGACCTAAAATTTGTCCTGTCTAAAAGCAATGCAGGGACATAGATGGAGCAGAGACTGAAGAAATGGCCAACCAGTGGCTCAACTTGAGAAGCACCAATCCTTGACACTATTAATGATAATGTTATGTTTGAAGACAGGAACCTACCATAACTGTCCTCTGAGAGGCTTTACCCAGCAGCTGACTATAACAGATGCAGAGACCCAAAGCCAGACGCTGGTCTATTTCTATTCGTGGGTTTCTGTATTCTTGCATGAAAATACCACAACAGCCTTAAATCTGCCAATATATGAGCACAGTTTGAAGTCTCTTGAATAGAGAATGTCGTTAGGACAGAAAGACTAATACCTTGGCATTTTTGAGGTTTGGGGAAAAATCTGTAACTACCAGTCTTCAGTAGAAAGGAGAAAGAATTGAAAGTCTATGACGAGAAGTTTTCTCTATGTGACATAGACAGAGACCATTACAAAGAACCACAACCAATTAAAGCACAGAATTGTAGAGCCCAGTACCAGTGGGTACACCTACAATACAACTTCTACATCTAAGGCTCAGGGAAAATTGTGAAGAGAAGAGGCAGAAAGATTGTAAAAGGCAGAGGATGAGCGAGTTTGCTACGAGATCCTGTCTCCTAGTACCTACAGAATCCATATCTATAAAGTCGTCTCTCCAGCATGACTCCTAACCATGACAACAGCAGTAATACGCCAAACTGGATGAAGAAAAGTGCACAAGGCCTTGACCCTACACAAGAACTATAGGCAACTGAGGAATACTGTAAGCAGGAGAGGTGACCTTTCTTAGGAGAAGCATACCAATTGGTTTTCCTATGTCAAATGGTCAGCCCTGAAATTATTCATACAAGTAACATTATATGGACTGAGCAGATTATATTTAGGAATATGTATGTATGTATGTATGTATGTATGTATGTATGCATATGTGTGTGCCCATGCACATGCAATAGCAATTAGTGAACAAAGGGACTGTGTATTTTAAGGAAAGAGAGGAGGAGCATATGAGAGGGAGAAAAGAGAAGGGGAGAAATATTGTAATTATGTTTTAACCTTTAGACCCTGAACCTAGACAGCTCCTGCCTCCAGCATCCTGCCCTGTTTGAATTTCTGTCTTGACTTCCTCCAGTGAAGATCAGTGCTGTGGAAGTGTTAAGTCAAACTACCCCATTCCTCTCAAGTTCGCTTTGATCATGGTATTTTATCGCAGCAATAGTAACCCAAACTCTGACATATTGGGACTAGGATTGTGTGGCATTGCTGTGAGTGGTTCTGACCATGTCTTGGGAAAGGCTGTGGAAGGACTTTGGAACTTTGGGCTAGAAAAGCCATTGCTTGTGAGTTGTTCTGTAGGGGCTTGGAAGATAAAAATGTAGACAGCAGTGCAGGAGATGGAGGCTTGGCTTCTGATGTTTCAAAGGGAAGCAAAGACTCTGTTGGGCCATTTGTGTAATGAATATGTGGTTCTAGTTAGCTGCGATTGAAGAGTCAGTCATGTTTAACAAGAGGCCAGGACCACTGAAGTAAAACCTTTGCTTTACTGGGACAATTAAAGCTGGTCAGCTGGAGCTGAGAAATTAGCCAGGAAAGGAAAGTTCTGGCTTGTGATATGTTTGTGTGTCAAGTTGGCAAAGGGTTAGTTGTGCTGGCAGATTACCTTGTGCACAGAGCTGAACTTGTTACTTAGGAGTCCTCTAGATGGTACTGGTTTTGAAGGCATGAAGAGGTCATGGAGAAGAGCTGAGGCTTGGCATCTCAGCAGAAGTCCCAGGATGGAGGGGGTCATGGAGAAAAGTTGAGGCTTTGCATTACAAGGAGAGACTAGGAGAGGCTGTCAGTGAAAGTACAGCCCAGTTGCAGAAGACGGCGGCCTTTAGGAGATTCCAGCACCATAGAATGGTCACTAAGAGCAGCAGTGCTGGTCGAGTGAAGAGCCATCTGCATCTTAGAATATAAGCTGTGAGGACAGCAGAGGGAAGGGCTGGAGAAGCGACCCAAGTTCCTTGGAGGTGCCCAGAAGATCCTGAGAGAATCCCAGATAATTGAGTCGTTTATACTTTTTGGAATTGGGTGTTGCTTTGTTGAGATCGTGGCTCTACCCTGGTTTGTCCATGTTGAAGTAAGAAAGTATTTAATTTACTTTTATTTAACAGGAGTCAACAGTTGAAATACTTTAAATTTTAAAATCTGTGGGTTTTTTTTAAAAAGAGAACAGCTATTTAAAGAGAGTGAATTTCTAGGTGTTTCAATTTTTAAAGATTGTAGAACTTTTCGAATTTGGAATATTTTATATTGTGATGTTCCTATTAATGTGAGGTTTTTGTGGATGAATAAGAAAGGGAAGGTTGTGGCTTGTGATGCATTGATGTGTCAAATTGTCAAAGGGCTAGTTGTGCTGCCTAGTTTTATATCAACTGGACACAAGCTAGTCACTGGAGAGGAGGGAGTGTCAATTGAAGAAGTGTTGCAATAAATTGGGCTATGGCAAGCGTGTTGAGCAGTTTCTTGGTTAATAACTGATGTGGGGGAGCCCAACCCATCCCGGCAGAGTCATTCTGGGCTGGTGGTCCTGAGTTCTATTAGACATCAGGCTGAGCAGGTCTTGGGGAGCAAGTCAGTAAAAGCAGCATCCCTCCATGGTCTTCACATCACCTTCTGCTCTGCCTCCAGGCTCCTGTCCTGCTTGAGTTCTTGCCCTGACTTCCTCCAATGAGAATCGGGAAGTGTAAGTCAAACAATCCTTGCCTTCCTTAAGGCGCTTTTGTTTGCGGTGTTTCATCATAACAATAACAACCCTAAGATGCTCCGAAAGCACAGGATGGGCAAATATTCAGGAAGCTCTGCGGATTTGTGGTTAGCTTCACAGAGACTGTGGAGACCAACTTGAGATTCTGTACAAAAGCGGAAGACTCCGGATGGATTCTAGATCAGGATTCTATGAGTGCTGTTCTCAGACCCTCTGAATCACCACCAACTTGGCTTTTTCTAGAAATACAGTCACACTGATCTGCAGAATCAGGAGCCCTGAGGCTCGGCAGGAAGGTTTTCAATAGACTGGCTGGTGTCATGTGCAGTGACACATGACAGTTTCTGAAAAATTTTGAAAAAAATTCAGCATATCTCCTCAAGGAAGAACACCATCATCATCATCCCCATCATCATTACCACCACCATCATCAACAATAACTACAACAACAAGCCCCAAAACTAAACCTGCAGCAAAAAAAAAAAAAAAAAAAACCAAAACCAAAACCAAACAAAGAAACCCAATAATAAAATGGCCAAAATGGTTAAAATTATGAAACAATGTAGTTATGTACTACTGGAATTATATGTATACAAGTACACTGTAGCTATCTTCAGATACACCAGAAGAGGGCATCTGATCCCATTACAGATGGTTGTGAGTCACTTGTGGTTGCAGGGATTTGAACTCAGGACCCCTGGAAGAACAGTCAGTGCTCTTAACTGCTGAGCCATCGCTCCAGTCCATGCTACTGGAATGATGACCAACTGATTGAGGTGCAGCTGTAGTCCAATGCTCACTCACCTTTAAAGTGAAGTAAATGTGCTCAACTTTTAAATGCTATGTATAGTACAGTGTTATAAAATGTTTAAAAATGGAAAAATAATGCTGCACCAGGAACTTGGTTGTTACCTAAGATCCATTAACGGGAAGCTGGGTGGCAGAACGGCAGGAACGCGGTGGCCAACTCTGAGGACTCATTCACACGTGCAGAGCCAGTCTCTGTATGTGACCCAGGTGATTCAGGCCCATGCTTACCTACTCATTATTTACATCTACCCTGAACTAACCAGGAACCAAATCATTTCATTAACAAATAACGACGACAGTTAAGCTGACGTCTCTGTGAGGAGGCACCCACCGTCTTCTGTGGCTCAAAGTCATTTACTTTAGAGAATCTATTATAATCTGGCTTTCAAAACAGCATCCTATTGCACATGACCATCTGCTGACTTATCAACTGAGACGGGCTTCTGTACAAAGGATTTTTTTATCATGTTTCTGTGCAATGTGATCTTACCTACAATAAAAAACTATCCAGACTATTTAATGAATTTATATTATTAGAGAAAGAATTGATACTTTTAGATGTTTCAGAAATTAAGTTAAGACACTTATCTCTATTACAAGTCGTATTATTAATATAGTTCTTGAATACAAATTTTGTAATTTATTTTACAAAATTAAAGACTGACCTATAATTTTGAATGTCCTAGTTTAGAAAGGCAAAAGCTGAGTTTGGAAATTAAAGTTCATCATTATGAACATAAACCTGTGTAAACCTATACATGAATTATATGTTTTCATGTTGAGACAGTAGCTGGCTAGCATGTTCTCACTTAAAAATTTCTTACATTATCTGTAAATTATGGAACATAAATATCATTGCAACAATAATTTAGATAAAATTATATGATTTTTAGAGACATATGGTGCCAATAATTAACTCCCCAAAGGACATAATTTAACTGGTTTTTGCAATTTAAGAACACTGGGAAAAAGGGACATTTTAAGGAAATGAGAAGTGTTCTTGTAATGAACTACTGCCTTCAAGAGTCAGACATAACAAGAGAATTTTCAATTAAAATACAAATACCATATGTGAGTTATCTAAACAATGAACTATGATCACATTTCCAGAAAACAAAGAAAAGTCAATACTGAAAACACTTGCATGTATGCACACATGTACTTGTTATACAAACAAACACACACACATACACACACAGTCACACAAAAACATACACATGCAAACATACACACATACTCAAATATACACCAACACATGCACACATAAACACACACATACACACTCATATACAGAAACCCACATATACTCACACACATTCACACACACACACACACACACACACACACACACACACACACACACACACACACACCAAAAACAAAATGAGAAAAACTAAAATAAGACTTTACGTTACAGAATTTATTCTAAGTGGCAGGGCAAAAATCAAGGTCATCTTTTGATCTATGTCTTACTGAATAATGATTTGTCAATCACTGGTCTAATGAAAATATAGTTGATCAGTATGACTGTAGAAGAAATGTATTATGCAATACCATACTCACACTTTTGTGAAAGAAAAGTATGTTTATACGAACAAGGTGGTAGATAAAAAGAACACAGAAATCCATATACAATAACAGAAGTCTGTTAGATGCACTGTCAAAGGGAGAGAGCGAATCAAGTCGGTAAGCAGCTATCCTAACACAGCATGGAAGGAAAAACAGAGAGATGGGGAATGACTCCGAGATTAAAATTCACTTCCTGGGAGTAAACCGATAGAGCTCAGAGAGATTCTCAGGCAGTAAAACATTGTCTGATTCTGTGAAGGTGGCTGGATCTTGTTATGTATACTTTTCAACATGGGTTTGTCATGTATACTACATGTGTACCAGATTTAGTTGCAATGTAAAATCAGGGCATTTAAACCACTTAAGACCCCATTGCCCACGATCCTTTACTTGACCCAAGTGATACAGATACATAAAAAGGCATAGAGAGCAAACATTTGTCTATCTATCTATCTATCTATCTATCTATCTATCTATCTATCTATCTATCTATCTATCTATCTATCTGTCTATGTCTTTATATAGCACTCATTAACAACAAAAGCAAATGTTGAGAAGGATGTTCTTGTTTTAACCCAATATTATTAAAAGATACATTATTAAAATTTGATGTTAATGTGCTTAGGAATGACTGTTGAAATATATTAAAATATTTGTCTTTCATAATTAAGCCATTAAGGTGCTATAGGAACAGAGAATTTTGTCTGTACAGCAAAAAAGGGTACACTTCATATGATACAATAATCCTGGATCCAAGCTCAGCTGCTCTGTGCAGATGTGTAGGCACCGGGCAACATCTGCAAAGCACATGTGTTGTGTTTCCAGAACCAAGGCTGCAGAGACGTCTCTGGCTCCTTATGCTTCCGGTCACAATTAATAGTTATCCTTGTACATTCAAATACATTCCACAGTTGTCAGATTTTTTTGAGACACTACAACTGTTTTGAGACCCTATGTGGAGTTGTGGACCACAGACTCAGATATTCTGATGTAAGCTATGGTCTTTGTCTGATTGAACACTCATCAGTTGTAACCAGTATGCAGATCTTGGGTGTGGTTTTGATAATACAAGATTGTTCATAGATAGCTGGGAAAGGGTACAGTGGCCTACATTTTCTTTCATTTTTTTCTTGGAATCTAAAAAGTGTTCCAATGAATTACAAGTCTATAAAAAGGGCACAGGGGTAGAAATGGGAGTGGTTATTTGCAGCAAAGCTTAGTTGCACTTGTAGAGGCTTTCTGAAGCGTACGCTTGTATGCGTGCACACACACACCACTGTCACCAGAAAGTTAGGTACGTCCGTTCTGTAGCTTGGGAACTTGTAGGTGCTAACTTGTTGGTCTGCGTGGAAATGCTGTGAAGGATATTTACACTGGAGAAAACTAAATTCAACTATTAAATAGCTCAGACCATCTAGTTTTATTTTCTATTTACAAACACAGTGAGGCATCTAGTCCCATTGCAGAACCATCTATAGAGTCCATGTACTTGATAAAGAAAACATGCTACCTCCTACAGGTTTACATTCATACCTTAAGGAATCCAGTTAAAAATAACATTGAAAGGCTTGAAATGGTATCAAGGACATTTGGGGCAAAAAACCCAGTATGTTACTACACAACAGAAAAATAATTTGAGTAGTAGATAGACGATATGAATATATTTAGATTTAGATAGATGATAGGCAATAGAAAGATATAGGTATTTGTTTATTTTCACTAGCCTATTAAAATTATGGTTATAATTCCGACCTTCTTGTTAAAAGCTTTTACACACACTGAAGCATACTGCCTTTATCAATCTCTGACAGATAAATAAAACTGATAAGCAAAGATATGTGCATGCAATTTTAATTCAGCAGAGAGCTGTGATGTGCAGCTCTCAGGCAAATCACATAAACAGTATTTTTTAATGTAATAACCCAAACAATGGCAATTACAAACTACTCCACAGATTTTTTTAGTAAGGTGGGAATGACAGATACACAAAATTCTGTTAATACTGATTTTTTAAAACTAGTTTTCTTACAAAGCTTTGTGTGTACGACAAATGAATCTCATAGTTAATGAGATATTTCTTTATTTTGAAACCTGTTCCACAGGCTGGTGTGAATATCACATAGCTTATGTCAAGAAAGAGCTGTCTATATCCTAAATGCACATTCGCATCTATAGCTGGTATCTACAGAAATGAGGTAAAAAATTACTCTATTATTAAACTGTATAGAGTCCGACACATCTCACAATTATTTTCCTTGGACCTCTGGTAACACAGACACCCTGAAGGCACGGCAGGAAATAACGTAATCTGTGATAGATTCTATCAAGTCTTATATCAAATAGCTAACAATGTTGTTTATTCCTTTGTGCAAATACGGACATGCATTTATTGTACAGAGTTTATATCTTATTAAAGAAATTAGGGTTTGTTTTGTTCTAAGGTTCAATGTATTGTTCACCTTTGAGGGGAAAGAATAGTATCAGGAGCTTTAAGCAGGTGGGTAACACAGCATCTATACTTGGGTTGGGGAGATGGTCATATCGCATCTGCAATGAGGGACGAGACAGGTAGTTCATAGTGAATCTTTACTCCAGAAGGAGACAGGTGGGTGTCACAGCATCTGCACTCAGGTGAGACAGGTGCATGACACAGCATCTGCACTCAGGGGAGACAGGTGGTGTCCCGGCATCTGCACTTAGGGGTAGACAGGTGGGTGTCCCTGCATCTGCACTCAGGGGAGACAGGTGGGTGTCACGGCATCTGCACTCAGGGGAGACAGGTGGGTGTCCCGGCATCTGCACTTAGGGGTAGACAGGTGGTGTCCCGGCATCTGCACTCAGGGGAGACAGGTGGGTGTCACAGCATCTGCACTCAGGGGAGACAGGTGCATGACACAGCATCTGCACTCAGGGGAGACAGGTGGTGTCCTGGCATCTGCACTCAGGGGAGACAGGTGGGTGTCACAGCATCTGCACTCAGGGGAGACAGGTGCATGACACAGCATCTGCACTCAGGGGAGACAGGTGGTGTCCCGGCATCTGCACTTAGGGGTAGACAGGTGGGTGTCCCTGCATCTGCACTCAGGGGAGACAGGTGGATGTCCCTGCATCTGCACTCAGGGGAGACAGGTGGGCCATACTGCTCATCTCATCTCTCCCTCTCATCACTGTTCTTTAGCTTGTGAATTGTTTTTAAAATTTTGTTCATGCATATGATAGTTTGATCATATTCTCTCCAGTTCTGATCTTTCAACTCTCTGTCCCTCACTGATCTGCTTCCTCTTCCTACCCACGTTCTTTTTCACTCTAGTGCCCTCTATGACCCCAGCACCATTATGCTAATCTTTTTTACATATTAAATTCTGACAGCAATTCCAAAACTCTCAGTCTTTGTAGTTTTGTAGCTATGTGCTTCTAAGTAAGACTACTTCATTTTAACAGAAGTTTAACAAAAAAAATTTATAATTCAGATATTTTATTAAATTTTTATGTTCAAATCTTATGAATGGATCTATAAGAAGTGAATATCATTTCTAATATTATTCTCTGTGATTTCAAGGATATGCTAAATCAATTTGTAATCTGTCAAAATACATTGTTCAACATAAAACATTGCTCAAATTAGTTTTTCTCTAAAGACACAGTTGCTGGTAGAGTTACATGAAATCTACTTATGCAAGGTTCTACTGTCATTGTCTTAGGGATGAGCAGATCTGCTTTCTTGCCTACAGGTCAATCATTTATCCTAAAGCAATTAAGTCCCTGCAGTCTAAAAAGTAGGTAAAAGAATGTTCTAAGATGACTCTTAGGGTGGCCATTTTTGTGCTGTGGGTGACGGTTTTTCTTTGATGATTTTCTATAATATATGTCTTCATTCTTCTGATGCCTACTGGTTTAGATGCAAATGGGTCAAGGGGCTACCCAAAGGAACACATTTTCCTAAAGTTGATTCATGATGAAAACCTTCAATGAATTATAGCACTCACGAGCGTGTGCTGAATTTACATGAGACACAACATGAAATACAGCAGCACCTGGTACAGGAGCTGTGCTGTGAAGTGCAGAGCCAGGAGAGGGTCACCTGCATTCACAGTGTGAGAGCTTTATTTCTATCACGGCTCCAATTAGTGGCCCAGACTACATGTGAAATGGCAATAATATGTTGGATGGTCAAAGCCTAGTGACCTGTAGCTCTATCTGAACCATAGCACAGTAATTGAATTCAGATTACAGAAGAGCTATTGATAATAAACTCTCAATGCTTTCCCCATGTATGCTGCCACTGTCATTCTTTAGGAAGCATTATAAACCAAATTCTAAAAGACTAAAGCTGATGACTAGTATACAAGGAATGTATTAACTCCTAGGAAACCATAGATATCATCACATTCTAATGCTGTTGATACTACTAGTGAAGGGATTATTGAACACCTGAAGAGTAGACTTGGGTCCTCCTATGCTTTGTTACTTCGGGTGACAGGGTCATCTGAATTAGTGTGACAGGAGGAATGGGGTTGTCAGGAAGATACATGGCTGCTGGACTCTGAGTTCTGCAGTGGAAGTTGGTAGCCTTTTCCTCCTCTTTCACATAAGCTCTTTCTACCCCTCCTCCCATTGCACTGAAAGAGATTCAGGATCCCACACAGCATCTGGTAGGCTTCGGTCATTGTGCTTCTAGAAGGGATCTCTCTCTTGGCTGTGTTAAGTTTCCCACCATCTACCATATCACTGAAAGAATTCAAGACTCCACACTGCATCTGCTACGCTTTGGTCATTGTGCTTCTAGAAAGGTCTCTCTCTTGGCTCTGCTAGTGTCCTACCATCAACCCTCCTTTTCAGTTACATTTGCTCACTGCATCTCCTTAGTTACCATTAAATCCCAGGAACTCCCTTAATCCTGCTTTTACCCTTAGTTCTGTTTCTATATACTCAGCATGGGGGATTTCATATGATGCCATAACTTAAATTACTAGCTGCACCATAATTTATCCCAAACGTTATCAACAACACAGACATCTTCAAGCTAGAGTGTCCTTCCCATTAGCATCCGGACACTAGTGGAATATCCTGTGTCCTTGTTTCTGGAACTGTCTCATACAAAAGACACCTCCTTTTCTAACTTTGCAGTTATTTATGAGATGCTATTGTTACTGTCACTCAAGCTGGAATCCAGCAGAGACATACTCAACCCCCCCCCTCCCCCACATACAACCCCTGGTCCTTGCAGCTATGGCCACTGCCTCAGGGTAGCCAGGGCTGTGAGGTCAGCTGGCATGAATAACTTTCCTAAGTAGAAATGTGGGAGGAGTATGGCCTCTAAAACAAGCACACATGGGCAGCCCAGCAGAGCTAACTATGGACTAGTTCTGTTGTATCATCACGTAAGTATCTTTTATTCTACTAAATCCCTCATTCATTCTCTCACATGATGTCTACAATTATTAGAAAGGTTCCATGTGGACTTACTTATGAGTGACCTTTAGAACATAAAGTTACTCATTACTTCTATTTAATGAATACCTAGGATCCAAATGCTAACCTCTAGAACATCAGTAGGAATTGAGCGATGTGCTAGCCTTCTGATGCAGAAAAGCGAAGATTCAATAGGGAAATCCGGAGTGATGTAACAGGAAAGGTATGAGGATGCTTTTAAAATATAAGTGACTAAGAGCTTGGCTTTTAGACGTGGAGTGAAGAGGGATCCTCTGTCATGCTTTAAGTATGGCGAATGTGCTCTGGGTGTTTTGACTCAGTGTGTGGGACAGGAAGGTAGTTTTCATTTTAGCATTGCCTTCGGCAATACTAAGAACCACAGTGTTTTGACAAGGTTTGATTTGAGATTTTTTTTCCCCCCGAATAATTTACTGCATTGATTTTGAGATTTAAAAAATGTAAACAAGAGAATTCACTAGGGATTCTAAAGGGCACTTTTAAATGGATAAATTCTTCACACAAATATTTTTATTGCACTGATGGGTTTGAAGTACATTAGGGAAATTCCCAAGGGCAGAGCCTGGGGTATCTGTGTGAAGGTTGGATACGTAGGTGCATTGCTTAGGAAGGGAGTGGGTGATCTCAGCCTTTGGCTCTCAGACTCCTAACACAGCTCGGATATCCATGCTTTTGCTTCCCCTCTGAACTCCAGGGAAAAACAAAACTCAGTACCCGTTCTCTCTGAAGAAGAGCAAGTTAACTGTAGAAACAAGAGACAATGAGCACATATAGCAGAAACACGAGACTCGGAGAAACCAACAAAGACTGCAATCCCAGAAGGAAAAGACGGCTGCATACCCTGGAAGGAAAAGACTGCATAGCCCGGAAGGACTTCAACTGTAAAGAACACGAAACAGAGTAACCTTGTGAGCGTCTGAGGAAAGGAGGAACTGTGTAGTGGGCGGATGACGTCTTCATGTGTGCAGACATATGTAGTAATTTTTATTTGGTGCCCAAGAAAAGAGCTCTTACAGAAAGCAATTTGCGTTACCAAACCACAGCACTAACTAACGACATCACGGTGCTGGCGTACAGACGGACAATTAGATCCGGTGAACAGAATTGAGGGTCCGCATCTATTATGTCCAAAAACTACAGATATTTGTTTTTGTTTTTGTTTTGTTTTGTTTTTTTGACAAAGATGCCAAAAGCATACACAGGAGAAACAAACGGCTGACACTGGAAACGGTGCCTTCAGCTAGTGGCCCTGTGGGTACTGTGATGTCAGCTTGCAGAAGAATGAAACAAGAACCCATCTCTCACTTTGCACAAATCTCAATTCCAAATGGACCAAGGATTTCAGCATAAGACAAATATAACTTCCACCCCTATGTTCCCATATCTTGGATATGGGAAGGTACTCTGTTGGTTATCAAAAGCGAAATGTGTAAACCAATCCAGGACAAAAGCTTTGATCTAAAAGCTGTTGTGCCTGCAAAATATGCTAGGGCCCTGGTGGCACAAAGCTTGTACTACCAAATGTCTGATTTGACTTAAGGCCCCCTCCACGAGATGGAACCCTCACTTGACACTGCTTGGGTGACCAAGAACCAGAGATTAGACAGCCCATAGACATAGGGTAAAACCAAATACTACTGGTCTTAACAAAAGAAATAGTGATAAAATGACTTCTAATGATATTCTAATAAACTTAGATCAGTGCCTTACTCATCCATCATCAGAGAAGCATCGTCCTGCAGCAGATAGGAACAAATACAGAGACCTACAGTAAGACACAATGTAGTTGTGTGTGTGTGTGTGTGTGTGTGTGTGTGTGTGTGTGAGAGAGAGAGAGAGAGAGAGAGACAGAGACAGAGACAGAGACAGAGACAGAGACAGAGACAGAGACAGAGGAGGCACCAGCTAGCCTAGCCCATGGACACTGAGATCTAAATGGGATATCTGTCAATCCCTCAATCCCTTCCCTCAGGAAACTCTGTAGAGAGAAGAAAGAAAAAGCATGTAAGAGTAGGAGAACAAGGCCATCTAAATCAAGTGACTGAGCTCATGTAAATTCACAGGGACTGAAGCAGCAATCACAGGGCCTGCCCAGGTCTATACCAGGTCCTTTGTATATATATTATGGCTTCCAGTTCAGTGTTTTTGTGGAACACTGAACGAGTGGATCTCTGGTTTTTGTGCCTCTTCTTGGGCTTTTTTTTCTACAATTGGTTTGCCTTGTGCAGTTTCTATGTGATGGCTTTTGTTTTATCTCATTATACATTATTTTCTTATGCTTTACTGTCATCTCTTAGAAGCCTATTTTTTTTCTAATGAGAAACAGAAAGGGAATGGCTCCAGATAGGAGGGGAAACCATAATCAGGACATAGTGTATGGAAAAGATGAACTTTTTGAAAAAAGGGTGAAAACAATATTTTAAAATTACAGAAGACACTTTTCCATGTTGGCCCAGGCAAGAACTTTTTGAATAGGACTCTGGCAACACAGGAAATAAATGCTAATTTTAATGTGGTCACTCTGTTTTCATTATTTAATATCTTTAATTTTTCAAGTTTTCAGTTACACCTACTCCATCTTTGTGCTTTTATGATGTCCCCTGCATATTTCAGGATTGCTTCTCCAGATCTATAAGAGAAACCTTTGACCCTTATTCTCAACAAATCCTTCCAGTTTCCACCTTAAGGCACATCCCTGTATGACATCAACAATCTAATTGTTAACCAATTTCTATTTCATGTAGCAAAGTTTTGTCTTAATTAAGCCAGTAATTCAAGATAAGCATCTATCCTTGTGTCATCTTTAAATCTGATGTCAGGGAATTTAGACCCTGCATTGTCTAATTGTGGTCAACATGGGAACATTTTCGTCTTCTTTATTTATGTCTCAGAGATAGCCCCCTAAGCTCTATATGCAGCATGGGGAAACGTACCTATCGTCCTCGGCATAAGTAGAGAGTTGGGAAAGTTTTATATATTTTACGTCAGCTTGCTAAAGTGCTACCACAGCTTGTCAGATCAAAGGTTTTGTTTTCTTCCCTACTTTCCTTTTACTTTCAGCCATCAAGCTTAACAGAGGTGTACCGCTCTTCCAACTTGTTCACTCAGTGACCTGTGGGGGGCATCACATCAATAAGATTTCACTGTGGCCGAACCAAATTGTGAAGTGGGATCACATTTCTGGAATTTCTCGAATGCAAGTTTCAAGTCAATATAAACACTGAAAGATTAAATTTTAAAATGAAAGGCCGAATTAGGAAACTACTCGTGTTCCATTCCTAAATGGTGACTGATTGGTGCTTAAAAAAGGTACTGACACCTCACACAAGAAAAACCATCAGGAGGTGATTTCTGAGAGAATTTTGAAGCTGTCAAGCAAATGGAAAAGGCATATAGAGACTCTGATGTGGAAGACTTCCGAGGAACAACGACTAAAATGAACAAATGAAAATAAGACCAAGCATTGGACCTTTCCTTTCAAAGAAGTGGTAGCAACTTTCCTTTGCATGCCTTTCTCAATCTTGCAGAGATGAGGCCCAGCTACTTCATGAGTGTAGTCCCACACATGAGGTGCATGCTGTATGCCTGCTTCCTCTACTGTGTGGTAGAGGGTTCCTGTGATCCAGGTCCATGAGGGAGTCCACTATGTTCCCTGCATTTTACCCAAGTTCAGGTGAATGGAAGTCCTTAACAAGTATTATCTGAGTGACTTAATTAATAAATATGAGGTCTTTAATGAGTGTCAGGAACGCTGAGTTCTTTTTACCGCAATTACAACAAACTGTAAAATTTTATTAGCTATTATGCCTGTTGAACCAATGCCATGGGTTAACTCCGTGCAACACAGGCCTGCATTGTAACAGAGATTACTATGCTCTGGAAACATATTTTCTAAGCCCCCTTCTTATCCATGCCTACACTGAGGGAGGGCATTTTCTTTAGAAAACTCCACATTGCTGTGATGTATAAATCTTTCCTTAAATGCACATTTTGGTAGGAGATTTCTATAATATTGTGTTCTCCTGAGATCAGGATCTTTGTTATATTTTAGTTAGATTACAAAATGATAAGACTTCTTAAAGCATTTTCCTATAGACTTAGTTTTGGTTGACTCTTTTACTTACAGAATTTTACATTCCACTTAAGCTTTCTCCTTTCTTTTATCAGGAAGGAAGACAATAGGTAGACAGATAGTAAGCTAGATAGATAGACAGATGGATGAATGATGGATAGATGGATGGGTACATGGGTGGGTGACTGACTGGATAGAAAGAGAGATAGATAAACCAATAACAGATAATAGATGGGCAGTTTGATAGGTAGATAATACATAATGAACAGATGGACAGATACAGAGATAGAGTAACTGACAGAGAGATAGATGAAGGATCGATAGACAGACAGACAGATGATAGCTAATAGACAGACAGATGGATAAAGAGATGATAGATAAACAGATGATTAGATCATTGTTCTTCTCTCCGAAACCTGTTCACTTTCACCGTTTAGTTACTGGCCATACGACTTGCCTCCCTACGTGGAGTGACCCAGAGAACTCTCCAGGTTGACCAGCATCCCCATTCAATTGGTCGCTAAAACTTCCAGTTTCTATGTCCTCATGGGTTTGTTTTCCATTATTTTTCCTTCAACTTACTTTATGAAAAGATTTCACCAAAGTGGTCACATGAAAAGAAAACTCCTAGATAAATAAAGGGATGAAAGTCAAAGCTAGTGAGAAATGTAAATGAGTAATCAATCCTGCCAAATGTTGTCAGATTTCCAGTCTTTCTATAGCCATGTATATGTGGGTGCATGTGTCATGGAATCAAAGTTCTCTCAAAGTTACCTCCATCACATTTGTACTTCTGGGGACTTTTTCTTGATAACTCATGAAGGAGGGTCCAGCCACTGTGGATAGTACCAAGCCAGAGTTAGCAAGCCAGTAAGCACCATTCATCCGTGCTCTCTGCTTCAGTTCTTGCCTCGAGTTCCCTTCTTAGCTTCCCTTCACAGCAGACTACAACCTGTAAGGTGGAATAAACCTTTTCCTCCCCAAGTCATGCTTACTTACGGTGTTTATCATGGGAACAGAATAGATCATGGTTTTGCATTGCAGACAGAGTTATGTGGTTATGCGTTTAATGGCTTGCTTGAGAACATTGCTTTGTCAGTCATTTTGATTACAGCAAGTAACTTAGGACAGCACCTTCTAATGGCAGTGTGGTGGTTTGAATGAAAATGTCCCCAATAGGCTCATAGGGAGGGGCACTATGAGGAGGTGTAGCCTTTTTGGAGGAAGTGTGTCACTGAGGGTAGGCTTTGAAGTTCCAGATGCTTAAGGCAGGCCCAGTGGTACCTGCTTATCCAGATGTAGAACTCTCAGCTATTTCTCCAGCCCCATGTTTACCTGCATACCATGATGTTCCCTTCCGTGGTGACAATGGATTAGCGTCTGAACTATAATTGAGACCCAGTTAAATGTTTTCCTTATAAAAGCTGGTGTGATCATAGTATCTCTTCACAGCAATAGAAATCCTAAGTCAGCTAGTTAGCAATGACTTCACTCCTTTCCATGAGGACTGTGCTGGACTTGTCATAGTGCAGCAGGAATTACATGGATGCAGATCCTATGGTCTGTATTTCATCTTGCTACCATGGTACCATGACAAGAGTGGTGAGATTGCTTGTCAGAGGAAGATAGAGCCAGAGACTGCCTCAGATCACGTAGCTGCATCAAGAAGAACCCAGACTTTAAATGCACAGTGGGAGTTGCATCTAGGCATGGATTGCTCCTTTTTGCAGAATAGTGGCTGTCATCTAATTAGGAGATAGTGACTGCCATCCGATTTTAGATTATGTCAATATCATTTTCTTTACATTCTTTTATTTAAAATATTCCAGAAAATAATACAGAAAGTGGATCACAAACTGATTTATGTCAGATTTATTAAAAAAATCTGTACCGGAGGCCTGAATGAGGGTCAGATATGCACAGCATGAATAGCCGTGTGCCTTCGTACTCTGTGGACACAGCTAAGCCACCTCCATCTCTAAGTTCAAGATATTAGATGAACAATAGATGGTCCTGGCCACACGTCTTCTGGGGAATGAAAAATACCATTTTCCAAAAGCATAAGGTGGGTAAGTACTTGGCTTCTCAGATTCTTAAAAGATGATACCTCAAAGAGGTAAGATTACATACTAATGATCGAACATCACAGTTCCATAAGGCTTTTGAGGAGGGAATAGGGTAGAAACCCCTGGAACATCATTGTGAAGTTTCTCTGACCTGGTGAATTTGAGCAAATAAAGTTCTAAGTGCAAAGTGAAAAGAGAATTTAGTGAGGCAGCCCCTTGTGTGAGGAATGCATTTGACAAGAGAATTCAGTGAGGTAGCCTTGTGAGAGCAATGTATTTGACAAGCCATCAGCTTTCCTTCCGGCAGCTGGGGTGTGGTAAAGCCTCAGAGGAAATACAAGAATCCTCCAGTCATGAGAACAATGTGGGAAACAATGGTATCAGATGGTATTGGAAATGTAAAGTCTTGGAAATGCTAAAATGACAAAAACAGAACAAAACAAGCAAAATACCTGATCCAAAATGGATAACGATTCAAAGGATAAAATTACAAATTTGCTGGAAGATAACATGCCAAGTTCACCCTTTCAACAAACTCAGGTGGCACTATTCATATTCTCACCCACTGAAATACTTAGGACCAGAGATATAATGCAATAGTAATCAAATTGTTTTTATTTTGACTTAATTGAGAAATAGTATGTAAGAAATTCATGAGGGTTTTAAGGAATCAAAACAGATAAACAATGTTGAGAAAACTGGAAATTATATCCTCAGCTCATATCACATCCTACATAATATTGTATTTTATTGGAAAATGCCCAATATCTAGTGTCTTTTGCTGAGTAGGTTGTGAAACTACAAGAGCGATAGATTTCTCCCTGGGAAACATGAGCTAAGGAGTTAAGTGCAAACAATTACGCTATCGGAACCAGAAGAAATCCAGATGCAGCTGTAATTGATCATGGCATAGACAAATCTTTTCTCCATGAAGCAATGGGATAAATCAGAAAGAAAATTTCAGATTCATTGGACTGCAAGCAAAGATAACATGCTTACCAGGAAAGCAAAACTCCAATCTAGAAAGTATTTGAATCAAAAGACAAAACTTGAACTCCATTTCTCCTGCCCTTCTCCCTCTCCCCTCCCTCCCCCTTTTTCTCCCCCCACTTTCTCCCTTTCCCCTGTCTCTCTGCTCTTCCCTCTCATCACCTTTCTTCTCTCTTCTCTCCTCTTGCTTTTCCCCTCTACTCCTCCCTTCCACTTTCTCTCCTGGCTCCCATGTCACATTGGCTCTCTTTCTTAGGAAAATTCTGACCAATGAAACAAGTATTGGAGGGAAACAACTATAGTTATTTTAAATATTTGCCAAGAGTTTTTCATCTCATTGATCTTCACCCTTTCCAAAATATTTTTTGTAATAGTTATAATTTGTGTATTAGAAGGAGAGAGAGAGAGAGAGAGAGAGAGAGAGAGAGAGAGAGAGAGAGAGAGAGAGAGATGTGTTTTACTAGCCAGCTCCTGAGAGGAGTGAAAATCTGGAGTAGCTAAAGTAGAATTGAATCCCAATGCTAAAATGGGAACCTACTGTGCTATCCTTGAGTCTAGATTGAAATTGTTATGATTTACATCCAATACTTATGTTTCCTTTACAAAAAAGCTGCAGTTACAAGAGAAAAATGTCTGTCTTCAAGCTGAGATTCACAGGCACTTATGGCCAGTGGTCACGTATAGAGATTTGTGGATAGTATATTAAACTGGTTAAGGGCATTAATACACTCTAAGGTCCAGTTTCTTTTAAGGCAAACCTTGTCATTATTGTACATCTCTTATAATAGGCTGTGATAACTTACTTAAGATTGGGTTGACTCTAGATTAGTTTTGCACCTGAGAAATGTTTATTTAAGAGGCACTGTTTTATGAGGGGAATACTCCTAATGCTTCATGGCATCCTGTAAGCTAATTTATCTCCAAGGTCATAATCCATTGGAGGGGAATGTACAGATAAATGTCTGCTAATGAGTGCTTGATGAAAATAATGACAATTTCCCCTTCCCAATTTGATTATTCCTTATGAATTTAACCTTAAAGCTACTACAGTTTGCTTAGTGCCTAAATATTTGATGAAAAATAGCAGTCAAAGTTTCCATTTGCCAAGTGCCTTTGTTTAAATTATTGTTCAGTTGTTGTGGTAAGAGATATATGTGTGACATGTGCGTGTAAATGTGTATGCATGGTATACCCATGTATGTATATGCATATATGTGTGTGTGCGGAAACATGTGGATGTAAATAATGTGTATATGCACATCTGAATGTCTCTGTGTGGGCACACACATGTGTGTATATGTAGATATCAGACAACAACCTTGGGTGTCTGTCCTTGCCTTTTACATTGTTTGAATCAGGGGTCTTTGTTGTTTCTTTACTTTGTAGGCCAGGACAGTGGGCCCATGTGTTAACTGATTGAGTACATTAACATCCTCTTAGGTCAAGTCCCTTTTAAGACAAAACTTTTCCTTATGGTTCAGCTTTTGTCTTTGCTTCTCTTCTCCTTGAAGGAGCAGTGAGATTACAGCTCATACTGCCATGTCCAGATTTATGTAGGCTGCGGGAATTTGAACTCACATCTTCATGCTTGTACATCAAGCAATTTACCCACTGAGCCATCTCTATAGCCTGCCAAGGCTTCCTTATAACTTTAATGTTTTAAGCATAGATGCAAATACAAATAAAAACACTCCCTAAACTGGTGTTTAGGCAAAATTCTAAGATAGTCTTTATCAAATCAACCCTCACAGAATCCCCTTGGGAGTGACCAGAAACTTGGGCTTGGTTGTAGTCACCATGATGTGCTCAAAAGAATGGGACATCACTATGTCAGTCTTAGTAATTAGGAAGAAAAACCCTCCTAACCTTGAAGAAGCAAGTGCCTTGATGTGAGAGGACTGGTCAAGGGGTCATGATGACAGGGAACTATACTGTGTCTGCTGGTTGATGGCCAGCAAGAGAGATTAGATTTCATTATCTATGTATGACCTTGGAAGACAACCTTGTTCTAGACAAGATTGCAGCCTGGATGATGACTAGATTGCAATTTTATGATATGCTGAGCAGAAGCCCCTGTAGAACTGTGCTTGCATTTCTGATCTCCAGGAATTGTGAAGTGAATGTAAGTAGGACTTGCAAAGTCCCATGTAATGATAGCAACAGAAAACTAGTAAAGATACCCCCACACAAGTGCCACAGCTCTTCTTTCATACATGAGGTGTTTCATACACAGAAGTGCAGTAAAGATCTCATGTTCATTGAAGGTATAGAGGACCTTTGTCATTTTGTATCCAGTGACAAGGACTACAGAAAGTCAGCCCTAGCAAATAGTTGTTGGGGATCCCATGGCCAAGACTTCCCATCATATTAAATTTTACTTTCTTATTTATTGTCCTAAGTTAACCTTACTGCTCTGGATGAGTTAAATGATTCAAGGTGTGTTTCAATAAGGTGATATCTCTTAAATACAAATGTCAATTAAATCATATATTAGCTGATAAATCTTATAGTTAATCTCATCATCCTGAAAACCTCCTTTGTTAACTACTTTTCCAATTACTGTGAACAAGTACTTGCTAACAAGAAACTTAGAGTAATAGTAGTAGTAGTAGTAGTAGTAGTAGTAGTAGTAGTAGTAGTAGTAGTAGTAGTAGTAGTTTATTTTTGGGTTAGGGCTTAAGGGGATTCAGTCCATGATGGTGGGGGAGGTATGACTGTAGAAGCGTGGGACACTTGCTTGCTCATGATTTAAAGGAGCAGCAATCAGAGAGAGGTCAACTGAAAGCCATGTTGGGCTAGTGCCCTCAAGTTCTACCAGCAGTGACATAGAGAGCTAATCCCCATCTCCCAAAAGTCTACAACCTCTCAAAGAGTCACACCATCAGAGAACAAGTGTTCAAACACATGAACCTATGGGGGAATGTTTCATTTGGAAACTGTAATCCTTCCTTCTTCTGTACTGATAAAAATGGGAACTCATGCACTAAGTTGGGTTATGTTGGGTTTTCTTTGCCACTTCTGGTCTTCTCACTCCTGTCGACAGCGGTACTTTGACCCAAGCCATGCAGTCTCTTGTCTGGGTAGCTAGAGACCTCTGACCCCCTGTAACCTATTCTGAACACAACAGAGTGAGGCAGTTAAACTGGAATCTAGATTTTTTTCAAGGTTGCTTCCCAAAGTTAACAAAAAGGGAAAGATACAGCCCCACACGACCTCTAAGAGACTGGTATCAGCTCAGGACTCCCAAGACAAAGTTCTAAGCACAGAGGAAATTTATTTATCCCAGAAAGACAGACAGCATGGATCAGAGACAGAGACAGGAGATGGAGGAAGGGGGAAGAGGGGAAGGGAACAAGGAAGGGGAAGGGGGTATTTTTCTGGGGTGTGTGTGTGACAGGACTGCCTCTGTATAGAGAGAGGACAGGCAAAGCATAGAGGGAAGTGGTGTTTTATAAAGGTAAAGGGGGAAATCCCACGTTAGGACGAAGTGTTTAATTTTAATTGGACAGTTTAATTAGGTCAGGCAAAGGGGCCTTTGGTTGTTGGACCTTGGTATTCAGTCTGAGGAGAAGAAAATGGCCAAATAAGGAAATACACCTTGGTGGCCAGTCGGCTTTAGGATTACAATCTAATGGTCTTTAGCAAGGCAGAGGGATGGAGGAGAAGGTGAAGGCCTAGCGGAGCCATGCCCACGATGCCTGAGCTGGCCCGAGTCCCATGGCAACCTCTCTGCCACGTCCTCATGTGGTCACTTTGATTCTTCTATTATTTCAGACAGTATGTCAGTGATTTCAGAATACTGAATTAACGTAAAATAAAATTCTCTTTCCAGACATTAACGTGGCAAGTATTCTCAGTTTTGTCACATCCTTATTTTTAAAATGACCCCTATCGGCTAAACCTTCTCCTCTCACGTTCTTTCCCATGCCTTCATTTCCTCCAATTCTAGATTTATTCCGTAATATACTACATACTGTATCCATATTGTATGTTCTCTGCCTCCTTTTCTAGGAAAACTAAAAGCATACATTTGACTCTATATTTTCATTACACATTTGCAAAGATGTTGGCGTTCCAGTTTTCATAGTAACATATGTATTTTGAATTCTCATTTGTAAGAAGTCTAAATAATCCACGAATGGGCTTTTATACAGTCTTATGACTGTTCCTAGAATCGTGGACAGGAGCTCTGAAATATCTCCCTAGAATTCTAGGTGAGACAAAGCCCGCTCCTGACACACAAATGTAACATTGGCCAGACTGTCTGCCTTCTAATTACCTAAGTGAAATAACTCCTAACTCAGTCAGTTATACTCCCTATGTGTTCATTGTAGAAGAAAACGTGGTCTTGTCAAGTTTTATTAAAGAATATTGGGGTTCTCAAAGGGAGAGCGGACTTTGTGTGCTTGTGAAATCTCACTCCATGCTTTCTGTTTTGCTGTCCCCGGTTTTCTAAGCACTTCCGTCTCCTCTGTGGCTTCCATTGTGGAAGCAGTGTTTCCTAATGGACTGCTGATCAGAATGGCTATTCTAATGGAGGAATCCCAGAGGAGGCCGTGTATCAGATGTGAAGTATCCCCTCCGATTCCCTGGTGGTCACAGGAAGCAGGAGAAATTCTTGATGTGTGAAGTGACTGTCACCGTTGTCAGAGCACTGTAGTGTGGGAAATGAACCACAGCCAGAATCGAAGACTGCTTCTTCCAACACAGTAGATATTAATGGGCGACAACCATTGGACGATATTTCCAATCAAACCTTCATGTTTAAATGCCCAGAGAACTTGTTTTAAGCTACATGCCTAGGGTGGCAAATTTTTGGTGTGCTTGAATACAGGAATAAACAAGAAATTAAAGACTGTCTTTCACAGTGTCTAGACTGAATCTTTATCACGGAAATAGGAACCTCTCTAAAATCCAAGTCGAGTTTCAGAGCAGAGTCACCGTAAGGACAGATCCATCCTTTCTTTGCTCTAAAGGATTAATTTTAAACTATGCATACTTTTCCTTAAAGGGCTTCTGCGGCCTAAATTAAATCACTTAAAGCCTGAATAAAGTGATATTAAAGTTAAACTGAGCTCCAGGAGAGCAAAGCAATTCGGAGGTGGGTTAAAATTCCTTTCTTGCTGCTCAGCCTTAAATCAGACTGCAGTGTTAAGGTGTGGTAACGATCTAAGGCAGCCTGTCATCTTTCATGCTACGCAGCGTACCTCACAATTCCCGAATTAGAGAACAGCTACTCGCCCAATTATTATTTTAACTACGTAGTCATTCTCAGTTTAGATTTAGGTCAGGCACCCAAAGTTCCTCCGTGATCTGAGGGATGAATACCATAAGCTTCCGCCCAACACATCACCACCAAAGCCTCGCCCAGAAACACATCCTAGAACACTCAGAAAATTAAAAAAAAAAAAAAAAGATTTTGATTATTGCCTAATACGGGGAATTGGGTGTGTTTATGTTTGTAAGTAGCGCTGGAATACAAGTGGGTCAGATATGGCAAAATAGCCTCACCCAGTCCCAGTATGAGTTGCAAAAACCAAATACTCGGGCATGAAAAGCCCCCAGCTCCTTAAGCTGTTTTCAAGCTTCATCCTGTTTTCTGCAATAACTAAAGGAAAGCCACAGTCGCTCCAGCCATTTGCATCTGAGGAAGAGATGTTTTGCCTTGGTGATATAGTTAATGAGTCTAAAAATATTCAGTATAATAATTCTGTCAAAGCCCCCACAGTCTCCTCGATGAGCGGAAGCCTGCAGGATTCCGATGGGGAACCAAGTAATGAGCTCTCAGCATCCGCTCCCACACCGTCCAGGCGAAATATACTCAGGCCTCAATGGTTCCACACCATTAGCAACATGAAACAAAGACACATGCTTGACTTTAATAAGCGACTAAAGTTGCTGGCTTACTAGTCTGCTACCTCACGTAAACTCTCTTTCAGGATTTCAAAACAGCTCCTTGCAAGGGGAGGAAGGGAGGGCTTTGCAAACAGAGTTTGGTTTAATTTAATGTGGCAAATGATTGAACAGAATAGGGCGGCGGCGGGGGTTGCGGGGGGGGGGCACAGGAAGTGATGAGTTTCTGACACCAAGTCTCCCGGGCTCACCACAGACTGCAGTTAGGCCATTGGAGATTATGGTTACGGTGGGCTGCGGTGATCAGGGTGGTGTGCATATGTGACTGAGTTTTAGTGGATATGCTTGCGAGACAGGAAGTGAACAAGCTTATTTCCCACTGGGAAAGGTTCAGACATGATTAACTTGGGCATGACCAAATAGGTCAATAATATGACAATGAATTTCTATCACTATAATTAAGTGGGGAAATTTGTGTGATTTGTTCTTCATGTTCTGCACATTCCAATGATGCATCAGCGTGGATTCATTTAGTCTCTTTCATTAGATGAAATCGCAGAGCTACAGTTTAAGTTAGTGAGGGCTCAATTTGAATACTTAAAAGTTATTTCTGCAAAACAACATTATACTCTGTACTGTATTTTCAGCACAGGCCTTTTCACAGCAGCGCTGGGGGAGTGATCTGAAATCCGTCACACCGTGCATACTAATTGCTTCTAGGGTGATATTCTCATTCAATTTCAGATCTCACGAATATCCATCATCAGAAAAAATGAAGACTTACCACACAGAATGAATTAGCAAGAAAATAAATGCATCATGTTGAAATATTTGGATCCAATCTTTAGTTACCTATAATTTGTCAGTCACTAAAATATTTCTACCTTTTCTCAAACAGAAAAAGATCTAAATAGAATTCCCAAGGTCTAGCCTTGGGAGAGAACTCTTAACCACACAGCCTACAATCTGCATCACTTTATAGTATTGTCTTGGATCTCTCTCTCTCTCTCTCTCTCTCTCTCTCTCTCTCTCTCTCTCGTGTGTGTGTGTGTGTGTCTGTGTGTGTGTGTGTGTGTCTGTGTGTGTGTCTCTGTGTGTGTGTGTGTGTGTGTGTGTGTAGGTATATATAGGACAGAGGCTAACTGTAGATATGGACTATTCCTTAGAATGCTATTCACCTTGACTGAGAACTTTCTGATTAGGCCAGCGTAGCTGACCATGAGCTCAGGGATCCACCTGTGTCCTCTTCTAATGCACTAGGGTACTGGGGTTCCAGTACATGCAAACACATCTTTTGTTTTTTTTTTCTCCTTTATATGCGCTCAGGTCTTTATGGTCTATGACAAATACTTCACTGATTGTCTCCCTGTCTGCCACAAAGCGAATTCTTAACATTAATTTAAAAGGAGAGGGACCGACTGCTGGCTTTGCATAACTGAGTGCCAGAACCTCAGTATTAGTTTCTGTTGTTGCGAACCTCCAGTGTTTTGGGGTTCGGTTATGATCGTGACAATCTTCGTTTCCCAGCGTGTGGCTTATTTGTTCCTATACTGCTATAATTATGCATTTTGGAAGTAGGACTTTAAGAAACACAAGCAAAAAAGGAAATGTCAGAGATGGCATTAAAACTAGTAATTAATATCATTTGCTTATAACTGGTCCTAAACCCCTGACATTCACTTGTGTTCTGAATCTTTTAACTACTACTCTAAATGGCAGTTGAGATAAACTTATGAGGGAATGGTGCTCCCTTCAGGCTAGAGCCAACATGCCTCCATCAGAGTGACCCATAGGCCATTCTGCGGTGCATTTTCTTAATTAATGACTGATGTGTGAGGCTCGGACCCATTGTGTTCGGTATCTCTCCTGGGGAGGTGACCCCAGAGGATCTAAGAATCTGGGTTGATCAAGCAGTGAGCCAGCCACTAAGTAGTAGCCTCTACGGCCTCTGTTTCCATTCCTGCTTCTAAGTTCCTGCTTTGAGATCCTGCCTTGGCTTCTCTCAGTGATAGACTCTAATTGCAAGACAAATAAATCTTTTACTCCAGAAGTTGGTTTTGCTCCAATTCTTTATCACAACTATAAAAAACAAGGCAGGAAAGGAATTAAGTTAAAATTGGAAACATTTAATTTTGGTGAACCGTGTGATATTTCGTGGAATAGGTCCATTATGTTTTCAGCTGCTATGATCTGAGGAACCCATTTTGGGCTGCTTTCTTTTGAAGGTGAGTTCCATGATGTCTAGTTTTCAGTTACTTTTGGTTTTGAGAGACAAAATAAACTTCCCTGCGTAGGCTTTTGGTATTATTGCCACCTATACCCAAACTGCTTCTCCTCAATAACTGATTTGGTCCTTATGGGCCATGGGTGCCTCAGGACCCAGCAGGGCTTCGCTGGGTGTGGGTGTCATCAATGGTCTCATAAGGTCTGAGGTCCCCTCACCATTTCCCCAGTGTACGGTCAAACTATTTGTTAAAGAAGATTGGCAGCAAAATCAAACTTCATTGCGTCTGACTTTACCGTTCGTTTTCTCCTCTTACGTTGGTGGATCGTATGGAAGTCCATGTGCTATCTGTCATGACACGGAAGCAGGTACAGTGGACAATCACATGGGACATTTCATTTATTTAATGCATGCCATTTTATAATAAGATAGCTATGCTGGCACACATAATTCTATAACAAAAGGCTATGGTTCATTTTTACATTACAGTTCAAATTATAATAGCCACTCCTATTTAGACATGCTTATCTACACCAAGGTCACCTTTTATAAGAAGGTGTGATTTATATTTAGGGAATGTCTATTTGTGGTGATAGCATTCTGGAATAGCAGAGGAAGGACTAATGAAAACAAGCTCCTTTATGGAATCTTACACAATAGCTCTCACCGAACCCTAGAAACCAAGCAACATCTCTAAACAGTCCGAGGAGAACCCATTCAAGGGCAGCAGCTGACTGCTTGTGAACAGCAAGCTTCGCAGTATTCTAGTTCTCCCGTCTCCAGCGTCTATAAACCTCGAGAGCTGACAAGCCTCCAAACCAGAAGAATTGGGAGAATCAGTTAGTAGCAAACAGTGGATACAATACAGTGTGGTTGAAGATCTTAAAGGAGAAGATCCACTCTCAAAGAGTTGTCACCATCTACTTGTCATAAACTTGGAAAAGTCAAACCTTGTATTACTGAAGAGTGGGTGGAAAACTACACAACGTCCATATGCTCCAACCCCAAGAGAAGAGCCTGGCATACATTGTTTCCATGTAGGTTGCTCTCCAACTCTGGGATGT
This sequence comes from Rattus rattus, assembly GCF_011064425.1. Lineage (NCBI taxonomy): Eukaryota > Metazoa > Chordata > Mammalia > Rodentia > Muridae > Rattus > Rattus rattus. Next base: position 21,843,590 of record NC_046168.1, on the reverse strand, counting down.
ATAGCATAATAAAATAAGTCGAAAGTCAAGATGGTCCCTCCCCAATGTTGCCAAAACCATAAAAGCAGGAGATGTACTTTTAACTGCTATGGGTGTCATCAAAGCTACTAAGAACTCATATGAAGGATTTCTTGAACTGCCACCACCTAGAGACTTGGTGACTGACCATTTATTTCAGGATTCTCTTAACTGAGCAATCACCTTTCACTCTCTGGTGTTCCAAAGTTCTCTGTCTCCGTGTACCTTCTTTTGTTTGCCATGTAAAAGAGTATGTTCACATAAAAAGCCAAAACAGAGTTTAGCATTATGTGCAGATAATAAAATGACTTTAGGAAAATGATCCAGAAGGGCATAAAAGCAATTAGGGGTTATTTGACATGTTAATTCATCCCTTTTAAATGTAGATAGCACATGTGTACATGGTATCTGTGATCTGATTTTTTCACTTGGTTCTGAAAATCTAAAATGACTCAAATGTATGTGGGTCTCTATTTATATGTATATACATGCATAAGTCTCTATTTCTCCATTCTTACAGTTTTGTCATATATATATATATATATATATATATATATATATATATATGAGCTTATTCTGGCTCATAGGGTGATCTATAATTGATATTCTGATTTGCTAGCTAAAACATTTCTAAGAGAATTAAGGAAAGGCATTTTCGATTGTCCTTTTTGGCAAATCTATTTATCTGTCATCTAAGCATATGTGTACGGTATGCGTGCAGGCGTGTATGCATGTCCACATATATCTCAGCATACATGTCTGTGAATGTGTGCATATATCCATGTGCACATGTGTATGTGGCTTCTAGAGAATAATAGTAGGTGCCTTCCTCACCCAAGCTCTACCTTGTGTATAGACGTAGGGTATCATGCTGATCCAGGCTTTCACAGGTTCGGCAAATCCCAGCTTGCACAGGGATTCTCTGCCCTTAACCTTTCCAGCCTAGGGATTATAAACAAACTGCTGAGCCCACTCCACTCGCCATTTGTATTGTTGCTAAAGATCCAAACTCTACTTCTAATGCTTGACTGGCGACTGCTTGACCCACAATATCATCTCTTTACTGCTATATTGGCTTTTCTACAAACTAAAACAGGACTATGTACTGTTACCATTTTAAAATCATGTGTGCCTCTGTGCTGCTGTATGTCAGAACACTAGAATGTATTTTTAAAAGGGGATGCTTTCAGTGTACATATTACATGGTGGTGGGAATTAACACTTCGTGTTTATGAAGCCCTACTGTATATCAAGCACAGTGGAAATGAAGTTTTACTATTTCTCCTGTGAGACTGATTCTGAGAAGTCACAAAAGCCACTGCAATAAAGCCACTGCCACCTGGAGGCTCATCCCAGCGGCTCTACTTTAAGTGACACAACACAGAAACACAGATCTGCCTCAGACACAGAAATCTAAGCACAGGTATCACTTTTGGCGGAACGAGTTCAACACAATGTAATTCTTGCCTACCAAGTGTGTATATTCTGAGCTGGTTCTAAACCCCTGATGTTCACTTGTGTTCTGAATCTTTTTCCACTAATTATTTCTTTTCTCTTGTAAATATGGTTGCCACTGCAACTTTCAGCTCTAGATCTAAATATTTTAACACCGTGCCTCTGTTAAAATACCACAAGATGCTACTTCTTAGACTGCTGGTCTCTGGTAAACACATCACCCTCTTCTCCCACTTGTTTTTAACAGTACTTCTGGTAAGTCCTGGCACGGAGGGACAAGTGAACAAAGGGCTTCAACCCTTAACCAAGACAGTCGATACCAAGTCACAAAGGGAAAAAAAATCAGCTTTCTTCAATAGAGTGTCCACGAGTATATCAACTCCAAATCTACGAGTTGTAGGCCAACAAAAAGCAAACTCATTGGTTATTTTGTGGAGTTCTTGTTCTGTTTTTGCCCCCCCCACCCCCGCCTCCATTAGTATTAGTCTTTTGCCTGTTTTTTTTTGCTTTTTGTTTGTCTTTTGATTTTTAGTTTTGTGATTTGTGTACGGGTTGGAGTGAAGAATGAGCAAAATATAACATAAAAAATTAAAAAATACACCATCCCAGAAAAAAGTTAAAGTAAAAATTAAAAAATACACCATCCCAGAAAAAAGTTAAAGTTCTTTATCTTAATTAATTTGGACATGGAAGTCAAGGTAATACCAAAAAAAGCAAACAAAGACTTGTTCATATATAGAGGTCTCACTTATAGGAGTGCACAACACTGCAATCATGAGGTTAGCCCTTTCTAGGGACTGTGCTTCTGTTTAGGAAATGGTTGGGAGAGCACGTCAAAGAAAAGCTGGTGATAACAGTGGTCACTGAACACAGATAATTGTAGATATAAGGCAACAATGGGATAATAATCATGGAAGGATGCTGTGAAAATACTATGTGGTTTGAAGAGTTAAAATAACTGTTTTTAGTTCTGAGACAGGAGGTCATGTATGCATCCCAGAATGCCTCAAACTTGGCACGTGGATAAAGCCAAAAACCCACATTGGCTGTTCCTGTCTTTACTTCCAAGTGCCAGGATTACAGCTGTGCATTGTCACACAATTTCATGAGATGCTGGGCATAGGACTGGGGACTTCATGCACGCTGGACAAGCACCCAACCAACCGAGCTATGTCTATGGCTCGGTAACCCCAAATTTAAAATAGAGAGTCTAGCACTAATTATTTGGTTCCTAAAACATGAGGATGTCACTTAATGAACCTGCCACATGAGGACTGTAGTGTTAATGCTATAAATGGGTGTGCAATATTAATCTTATATGGTGACAAAACTGCTGTATGTAATTACATTATAAGGAGTGTCTTTGGTTTGGGTCATTGTTTCAGAGGTTTAGTCCGTGGTTGGTTGGCCTCGATGTGTTTGCGCTCCAGGGAAGACACATCAGCTCATGGCAGCTCATGTGAGGATGGGCCGTAGCAGAAGCTCCTAACATTACAGTACAGTCAGGCGTCACATGAAGAGAAGAAACTGTCATCCCACAATCCCCTTTGAGGGCATGATCTCTCTAAGGTCCACTAAGATCTCCCACCAGGCTCTCTTAAGTTTTCTGCTTCCTTTTCACAATGCCATTGGCTAAAGATCAAGTCGTCAACACAGGAGAGAAGCCTTGGGGATAATTGTCCAAATGACTGCATCAATCTTGTCTTAAAACATGATATACAATGCATAGCACTAAAGGAAGGGATAGTAGCAAATGTCTTATTTACCACTGCACTGTTTTCTCTGAAAACTATGAGCATCTGAATGCTTGGTCTGGTATTCTCGGTATAGGCATGTGGGAATTCTAGCAGGCATCCTCACCGAATACCAGGCTGAAATTGGCAAACCAGTATTCTGCCATAGAGATGAAGAGCATCACTCCTACAGCAGAGAGCCTTGCATGGGATTTTGGCTTTGCCAGAGGGCAGCTGGGTGATGTTGCCTCTATTACTGCATTGTGATAAACACCAACTTAATCAACTTCTGTAAAGAGGTTAGAGCAGTATGTGGTGCATGTTAACTCCGATCTTAGCACTTACAAAATTAAATAACTGGGTGTTTGGCTCTCTCTCTCTCTCTCTCTCTCTCTCTCTCTCTCTCTCCCCTCCCTCTCTCTCCCTGTCTCTCTCTCTCTCTCTCTCTGTCTCTCTCTCTCTCTCTCTCTCTCTGTCTCTCTCTCTCTCTCTCTGTCTCTCTCTGAATCTACCTGAGCAATAATATTGGAAAGGGAGCTGTTATATATTACTAATAATTAATTACTCCAGGAACCATAATTTTGAGGATTATTAAAGGCAAATTCCATGGTTTATTAACACTTATCTCACACAATAATTGAGTCTTTCCCAGTTGTTTCAGTGCAGCTCAGTACAACTATTAAAACATGTGGCACAAGATATCTCAAATGTACTGGAATTTCAAATACAGTCACATGCATGGGACTTGGGATGATAATTAAGGGGTCTGGAATTTGAACCAAAATTTTCTAGAGCAATCTGCTTTTAAGCATATGAAAGTTATTAAATAAATTATTTATATTACTTATATTTATATGTAAACAAAGGAAATACATCTCTTAACTGTTTGAAGTCTAGATTTACCTAAATTTAGTCTAAATGGTGAAAATAACACAATATTGCATAGAATCACTATAGAAGATTAAGTAATATATTTCTGTGAGTTATACTTAGATAACTGGTTGTTGCAGACATCAATTAATAATCAACTATGCTCAAAATAATCACTTAAGAAATGTTAAGACCCACGATGTAGCTTTCATCTCTGTAGCCTTTCTGAGGCTTCAGAACTCAGAGTATGCAGTAGATGTTCAATGACAATCGCTCAAGGAGAACTTAGAATTAGTGGACACCTACTCTACTAGCTCTGTGGAGAACCTGAAGATAACTGTTAGTCTAAGTTATGTTCCTAAGACTGGAATACTGGAGTCTAACTCTCATGAAAATCTATACCAAGACCTGGATAAACTGATAAACTTCATCTCGGTTGCTACGTCTTCCATTTGTCTGGATTCTCAGGTATATCATAAAGCAGTTCTGTTACAAGTAGTTATAGATAGCAAAATATTTACATTGTCTGACATCTTCTGACAGAAATTCATAGATGACTAACATACAGCTCATACATATCTTAACTCTAGAGTGGAAGTCTCTAGAACTCCACAGAAAAGCCTACAGATTCATAGAGAATATTAGCTAGTGGTCGGGGCATGGAGTAAATGTGTTCAGTTAGGAGAAGCAGAATCAGGAGTAGGAGTGAGCTTTTACCTTATTTTCAAAGAAGTGAACAATTTTTAAAACAACCTAAATGTCCTCTATCTGAATCTCAGTGTAAACTCTTTTAAGGTCTGTCTTTTAAAATCCTAAACGCAGTGGTAATTTTTCGAAGGACATAAAGGCAAGAATCTTCATGACTGTGACAGGGACGTGGGATCCCACCCCCAACCCCCTCCTTTAGGGTCAGTTTAAAATTCTGGGTCTTTGTACCCAGAACTCTTCTGTTGAGGACACATTTGCGTATGTCACTGTTTGGGACTAATAAGGTAAGAACATGCAGACACTTATTAAAAATGAAAAACTTTCCTGCAACAAAGTTCCTTACGTGCAAAAGATGAATAGTCATTTCAGAGTCTAGTGGTGGAGCATAACACTTAAAATGTTTTAGAAGACTCTAGGCATGATGCTACACACCTCTAACCCAAACTCTGAGGAGCTGAGGCAGACAAGTCATTGTTCGTTAAAGACCTAGATTATTGTCATAAATATCAGAGCCTTTTGAGACCCAGTCTCAAGAAACAAAACAAAACAACAACAACAAAAGAAATTGTTTTTTCATAACAAAATCATAAAAGAAAATCTAGAACTCAATGTTAAATGAAGCAATCCCCTTGTTGCAGAGTGGGGCTACTTTAATACTCAGAACATGGAGGTTTTTTAATTGAGTAAAATCGTAGGGATAGAAATGCCTGGCATAGCTCGTGATCTGGCTTCCTCTTGCCGAGCATATGCTTTTTTGCTTTAATGCGATTCTGCTTCCACACTTGTTTGTACGGTTAAATCACTGCATTAGTGATGAAGTCATGCTTTTTTTATATGTATATGTTTTTGGCAATGTCAAGTGACACATATAATTACTTTGTAAGCGTGGTATAAGGGCAGAACTGTCTCCTGCCTTTATGCTACTTTAAATCAACTGTAAAAGCAAAGATGTCGCAACTTCTCCTACTTTAGTTGCTTCAGTCAGCTAAATAATCAGAGCAGAATTGGGAGGGCAAAAATACAAACAGCCCAATAAAGCAAGAGTGAAGTCGGACCTCAGGCTTGCAGTATCCCTGGGCAGACATTAATTGATGTGGTTTCCCTAAGAGCGGTCCTTCCTGTCGTAACATCTGTGTCTATAGCTTTCACTGACACGTCACAGAGTGCAAACCTACCTTTTGCGGTTCATTTCTGTGATGTATCTAAATTTTAGTAGCTCTCTCTCTCTCTCTCTCTCTCTCTCTCTCTCTCTCTCTCTCCCCCGCCCTCTCTCTCTCTGTGTTACATATAAGGCTATATCCTTCCCAGCTAAAGCTTCTAATTTGTATATTTTTAAAGGCATAAAACACTCTTTCTGGATAAAAGTTTGTCTGTTTAATCCATCTGCCAGGAAGTTCTTTATTTTTTTCTTTCTGGACAAACATTGCTTAGGGCCTTCAAGTGTTTGCTCATCTGTGAAATGAAAAGAGGTACTTCCAAACCGAAATGCCCTAATCTTCACGTCTCCTTGTAAACTCAAAAATCTTTCTACAAGTTTTACACCAAGCAGCAAATAGCACCAGCCTCAAATGAGCTCTTGGCTTCCTTAGGGCTGGGACTGAACTCAGGGCCTTGTACCCATCGGGTGAGCAACTGTATCACTTAGCTGCATGCCCAGCCCTCAGATCTCTGCATGGCCATCTGGTGAAGGCCTAGAGGTACAAGGGGCCACTCTCTTCTTTAGTTTTGCATGTCTTTGAGCCAGGTGGTGATCTGTCTTGAAAAAAAAAAAACACTTGCTCTAGATACTCTTTATGAGCTTGTGGTTCTGTTAATAGAAAAGTGATGTTTCTGCTCCCCAATGTAAAAGAACGAATACGAAGATGGAAATTTCTAAGATCAGTAAGTAGACGATACAGCGTCAGCTGAGTTCTGTTGATCAAGAAGAAATGATGTGGACCAAATTAATCTTAGGTCATTGGCATAGTCTCTAACCAAAAGGCAAGCGTCCTTAAAGACAGGAAACGTGGATGCTGACACAAGTGTGTGTAGAGAGGATGACGAGGTTGACCTGGAAGACAGCCAGGTACCATGATGCCTTCAGCCAGTAGAAGTTAGGGATGGGGCTGTGGCAGATCTGCACCATTTCAGTCAGAAGACACATGCTTTCCTGACACATTGATTTTAAAGCTCAAGTCTCCAAAGCTAAAAGATATTAAATTGCTATAGCAACAGCACACAATTGAACATAATGTTATACAAATATTTTGTCTTCAAAAATTAATTAATATCTATACTCTCTTACCATACAATAACTGACAAGCTTCTAGAAGTAGTTTTGACAGAAGAATTCCTCTCTAAACCTCACTTAGAAACCAACCATTATAGTGTTACTCTATTCCATAGAAATACGTTTGGACAAGTCAAATCAACATAATGTGATGTTTGAAATTTAACTATAAAACTTCAGTGACATTGGGACGACAATGGGATTTAACAAAACAAAGAGAGAAGATGAATATTTGAGAAACCATATCTTACCACAAACTAAATAGTAAATTTGAGATCCTCAAAAGTCCAAAGGACAAAGTAAAGGCAGTCTCATCACGGTACAAGTCACCATTTCATCGGGCAGCACACCAGCTTCTTTCATGGGCCTCACTGTAAAACTTTTTACAAAATAAATAACACACAGTGTGCTTTTAAAATTGATATCAGGCTATAAGAAATGTTGAGAGCATAGAAGTTATAAAGAAAGAGTGGCTGGAGAGAGGACTCAGCTGTTAGGAGCACGAGCTGTTCCTCTAGACGCCCCAGATGGTTTTACAGCAATAGCAGACCAGTCACACCATAGTTACAGACCAGTAACACTATAGTTACAGACCAGTAACACCAGCCTGCAACTCCAGCAACAGAGAATTCACTCCCCTCTTCTGGGCTCTGTTGTTGACCCTGCACACAAATGCCCACATCCCACCACAGACACACATGTATACATATGCATACATAGGATAGTAATTCTTTTTTAAAAGATATAAATCAATAATATTCTATTATATGACAAATATTCATATTTCATACAAAACACACGTGCATCTTATTTAATATGACTTAGACAATGTATATAATTACATGCTCACACATGCTTATCTAAATGTAAAAATACTATTTTGTACATTGTCCTAATGGAAAGGTGATTTTCATGTCATCTATTAGCTTAGAACTTATTGTTTACAACATTCCTGGCTTCCCCTGTACACTTCAGTATGTCTACTGCTGCAGTCTTTGTTCAGTTCAGCTCATGTTTATGTTGACTTGTTGGTGAGATGTTATATGTGTAGGCTCTGATACTAGTAGAGGCATAATCCCTACGCAAAAAGTACAGGCAACCAAGGAACATAGAGAGCGGGAGAAATAGCCTTCCTCAGGAAAGAGCACAGCAGTTGGTTATCTAATACTAAATGGTTAACACTGACAACATGCACAAGTAACACAACACAGATCGAGCAGGTTATGCCTAGAAATATGTTGATATGTGAGTGTGTACAGGCGCTTGCACGCACGCGCATGTGTGTGTATGTATACAATACCAATTAGTGAAAAAAGATACCATTAATTTGGAAGAGAGAGGAGAGTGATATACAAGAAGTGCAGAGGGAAAATTGAAGGGGGAAGATGATGTAATTATATGCTAATCTCAAAAAGAAAAGAAATACTTAAAATGTTTACGTTTGGACTTACGGGTCTTATTTAACTATCTCACAGCTGTTTTGGTATGAAAATGCTTCTGAGTTCTCAGCTCACTCCTGCTGCAGTGCTTGGCAAATGCTGCCAGCAGAGGAGCTCGCTGTGTGCAGCTCAGACAGACATGCTCAGCGCAGCTGACAAAAGGGCAGGGAAGAGAAGAATCGGACACATCCCTGTCCAGCTTTTCTACACAGGATGACATTCAAGGAGCACTGAAAAGGCTAGAAGAGTAAATAAAGACCAAGTAAAGAATCTGTTGGATTTGAAGTCAATGTCAGTGGAATCAAGCCTTTGGGGGTGGGGGCTGAGTGGTTAAGAGCACTGGCTGGGGTTGCAGAGAGAGGACCTGGGTTTGGTTCTTAGCACTCACGTGACTGCTCAAACTGATTGTAACTCCAGTCCCAGGAAATCTGATGCCCTCTTTTGGGTTCCACGGGCACTGCCACATATGTAAGGATACATAAGGAAAAGTTAAAGGGAAACTGTCTTTAAGACAATAATCATCCACGCCAAAACAAAACAAAACAAAACTATAAAACATGAATGAAACAAACCAAACCAAACGAAACTCTTTGACAGATACGTTGTGCCATTCACTGCAGTTTTTCAGACAAACAAAGCCATGTTCATTTTCCTACTCTTTTAAAATATTTTCAAAAGAATATCTCATTTGGGGGACCAGAGAGCCATGTGACCATGAGCATTTACTGTGCAGTTGACATTTCAAGTTTGTAGTCATATTCCAGGATTTATTTTCTAGTTCTATGGATGGTCTTGAAGGCACACCCAAGATACTGTTGTTTTTGTATAACAGGGCATGAAATTATTAATCGAGATATTAATAAGAAACTTGAGCCAACTCGTGGCATACATTATGTGGAAGAGCTACTGTGGACTTTCAATGTAAACCGGATGCCTCTTGAGTAGAGCTGGACGCCAAAATAATTATAACCCAATGGCACTTACATCACAAGCCTAAAGAGGAAGTAAGCCGGGCTGCTTTCTGCTGGACCACTTCGGCTTCACATCTACTCAGCAGCCTCGTGGGCTGGGAGTTTGCATAAAAGCATGCCGGGGTGTCTTCTGAGACAACGTCCCCATTGTTAGGAGTAAAGACAATGGCTATTGTACAGATTCCCTGGCATGGTCATCAAGAAGGACCTAGGATCTGCTTTCTCTATGTACACCTGGGCTCACACATATGAAGGAGTAAAAATTCTAAATACTCATTGTTCAATTGTACAGATTGGCTTTTTCCGGTTACCAAGGCACTGACTTCCCAATTATTGTGAGGTGCTATGTCAACCACAGTCCCAATACAGATAGATATTGCATTAAATCATGCTGGAAAGATATCTTGAGAAAGAAACGACGAGAAGAAAAGGGAAAATTGCAAAATTCCACCGAGACAAATGCTCTCATGAGGGTCAGAAACTATTCTGACGTAGTGAGAGCCGAAGCGTAAGTACTTCCAAGGCTCCATCTCACAGACACAGAAGAAAGAAGAGAAAGCCACTTGTGAGAGAAATCACCTCACTCTTCCGTAGATTCAAGTGGACCTGAATTTATGTGATGCTCCCCCTTGAAATAAATGTTTGCTGGTGACATGAAGATCCGGAAAATACCTCAGCAGCAACACTGGGGTGGACGCTGTGCTGTAATAATTTGGATACACTTGGCTAATGCAGTTATTTGCAATGAGGTTGGCTCGCTGCCCAAAGCACTGAGCAAGCAAACACAGCTTGGCAATTGTTTGATGCTTTCCCTCCACGACAGCCAGAGAGATCTTGCTGTGCAGTCCGGAGGGGCAGCGGTCAGTGTTGTGGGGCTCTGGTCATCAAAACCTCATCAGATACATATATATATATTTTCAATAGCCTTTGTTAAATTTACCAATGTGTTTTATATAAAAATGCTGGTGAGGCACGGATGTTTTTAATCAAATTAGTATGCAACATAAGGCGGCTGTGTATTCAAATGGGTTTTTTAGCAATTTGGTTGTTTTCCTTATAATAACAGGAAAGAACATTTTGATTTTGAAGGTGACAGAGGCAATATTACCAGAATTAAACAATCTGAATTAGCTTTTTCATGAAATGTAATATGTTTTATGCTTTTAGATGGGATGCTCTAGTGCCTTCAGATGAGCTTTCCGCTGTCACAGTCAATGGCCAGGAACAGCATAAGCTCTGGAGGTAGGATTATCCTCAAATTTAATTTTTTTTTCAGAAGAAGCTAATGGCAAATGTTCCTAGCAAACTTCAGGTTCGTCTATGTTATAACTAGAGAACCAAGACAGGATATTAAAAGAACAGATGAGTATAAAATTAGTAAACAAAGTTTGACATTTTTCTTATTCTATGAAATTAATGCCGAAAATGACTATAATCCCCCAAATCATAAGCAGTAAAACCTGGAAGATTCTGCTTGTCAGCGGAGGTGGAAATGGGACTCCGGCCTGTGAGAGAGTGACCAAGCGCTAGTATGATATGTGTAACCTTAAGTTCTATGACGGTCACTCCCCGGTTTGCATAAGCCAAGCTGGTTAAGCCTGCAGAGGGCTTTGTGCTCTTCCTCCCTTTGTATGGGTGCCCGTCTAAACAAGCAGCATTTAGAGTCCATCCACACCCCCCGCTAAGCAACGGCATTCTTGCTCATATTGATCAGCAGGAAATAAAAACTTGGAAGTAGACGAATGTATCATAAAATGCTCGAAGGGCATTTCAGAATTATTGAAACAAACCCTCCCTACAAAAGCCCTTTCCACTGTGCGGACTCAGCCTGGGCAGCTGTGAAATTGCACGGTGCAGTGCTGGTCTCTCAGGCAGGGCCTCTTGCATTGTTCTAGGAAAGAGGGCCTTACGTGTTCTTAGAGACCAGACCTGCCTACTCACAGGTGGAGAGAGGCGTTGCTAATAAAAGAAGCTTAGTTCACAACATTTCTACAGAATTTTCACCCCAAGCGTGAACAGATAGTAAGTTGAAACATAGCTTAGCAGCTGTGGGGTCTAGCTTCAAAGGGAACGAAGTCAGCCTAACAGAATAGTACGCATGCATGGTACTGGGAACCACAAAGAGAACTCTACCAATATTAACAGGAGCAGAATGGCTGACTGAAGTGGGCTGCCTGTGTTCTGCCTAAGAGGTTTGTGAAGCCATCTGGTACCTGGACATCTGCCTGAAAAGCACAGCTTTGGTCCGTAAGGGAATCCACTGCCACAATCTAAGCACCATGATGGCTTTGCTCACAGACTTGTTCTGTCACCCAAACCAGTCCCTGTAAGTTAGATCACCTGGGAGATGGGGAAAAACTGTCACTCTTTCACTGAGAGGGCACACTTGTGACAATAGTTTATTCAAATCTCTCGTGTCCATAATTGGTCTAAGAGGCAGACTGTAGATACAAGGCCAACATAGAGATGTGGTGAGATAATTACTGGATTCTTCTTTATGGTAAACAGATTGACAATGTGTTCTAAGAAAGGAAACTCACCCCCAAATAAGCATTTCTACGTGGTAAGACCAATACTTAATGGAAAAAAAGTTAAATCCAGTCAGTGTTTACTGGCAACACATAGGATGTCAGCAGACAGAAAGTTAAGTTCTGGGGCTTTCTGCCTGCAGAGATCAAGAAGTTATGAAAATAAACCATAAAGGCAAACAAGATAAGCATACAAAGTAATCCTTAATTCAGAAAAGTGGTCAATATCTCAAAACACATTTCATATCTAGAATAAATTTTAATTTTAAAATTTATTTGGATTTCTTTAAAATTTTAAGGCTGCATTTCTTTAAAACCACTTTGAGGGTACATAGAGCGATAAAGATATAGAATCGTTTAAATGTGGCATTAAAACAGGATTTTTATGTTTAGAACATACTATTTATGATCTAAAACCCAACATATCATGTCGGGATTTCTCCTGTAGAAACAGATTCATTCAAAACTGATGTTTTCCTTATCCATTACATATAGATAATTCACATTTTTCTATTTTAGCAAAAACACGTCCTTTTCCGCTATTATTTCCCGTTTGAGTCTTTGTCACTGGGAAGACTCAGCTTGAAATAAGTCTAATTTGTATTTAGCATTTCTGAGTCAAACAAAAATGAAACTGGGGGGTGTGACTCAGAAGGTAGAGTGATTGCCTAGCATCGTCAAACCCTGGTTTCAGCCCTTAACTGAGAAAACAGACAAAAAATCCAGAATGGTTGCATTGCCAGGAACCCTGCACTTTGGAGGAACAGAAATTCGAGGTAATCCTTATTTAAGTAGGGATTTGAATACAGGCTGAAGTACAAGAGACCTTCTCTCATTAAAAGGAGAAGGGAGTGGGAGGAGGAGGTGGGGTGGGAGAGACAAAGAGGGGGTAGAGGGAGAGGGAGGAGGGGAGGGACTGAGATAGAAACAGAAAATTCACTGTGTATTTTTATGTGAAGGAAGTCTGGTCTTATTTTACACATTTCCAAGTCCTGTTTTTTTTTTCTTAACCACTTAACATACAAATCAGTGCCTACAGGAGTCTATCCACTTAATGAAGGGAGGAGAATACTATCCACCTATCCACTCACTATTTTTGCTGACAATTCATGAATACCTACTCTGCAAGCACTCAATGGATGCTTTTTATAAAAGTTGAGGCACAAAATAGATTTCCTGCACACACATTCTTTTGATACTCACTATGCACAACTGAAATGCCAATTTTAGTACCCTCTGGCTTCTACCTCATCCACATACATGGGAAGGGGATGAGAAGGACCAGTTCCCAACTATCAGGGAAACTCCTTAAATACTGTGTTCCAGGCATGGGGTCTGGCTAAAAATAAGTCATGCTCTCCAATATCCCAGACTCCCTAGTCACTTTCTCTGAGATGATTGTCACAGGTGGCTTGGGCTTGGCCAGCGATCTGCACAGTCAGATAATTAACATGAATGCGTGAGAACTGTGATGCCCTTGTGGTTGGGGCATGGAATTGTTCCTGTCCAAAATTAGTCCTCTGAAAGATGAGGGAAGCTGGGAAGGTGACAGGATTGGGTAGACTTAGGATTATCTCAGAGATATGCAGTGCAAGAGAGAAGGAATGTGAAGGGAATTGACTCATGGTGTTTAGAAATCGGATATTCTAATTTCATTGCAGTTTAAGAAAGGAAAAATAGCTGGGCATACAGGTATTAATCCAGTGATTAAGGCAGATTCATCATTGATGGAATTTAAACTCAGAATAATTAAGAAAAACATTAACAATGAATTATAGATCTATTTCTCTAATGTATATATGTTATCTGCAGCACAATCCAAGTTTTACTAAAGAGAAATGAGAAGTGTTTAAGTCACAAACTACTGTGTCTTTTATGCTAGCATTACAGGTTTTAATAATTCCCTTTGCCTTTCTAGACTCAATTTTCTTTCTTTTAAAATTTAATTAACTCGTGTGTGTGTGTGTGTGTGTGTGTGTCTGAGTGTGTGTGTATCCTGTGTGTACACATGTTGCTGGTGCCTGTGGTAGCCAGAAGAGGGTGTCAGACTCCCTGAAGCTGGAGGGATAGGAGGTTGGGAGTGCCCATATTGGTGCTGGATACCAAACTCGGGTCCTTTGCCAGGGCAGCAAGTGCTCTTGGACGCTGAGACATCTCTCCAGCCTGTTTCCAATTTTCTATTGAAAAATACATATTAACACTAATATCAGCAACTAAGAAAATAGGCTGAAATATACTATTTATTCAATAATATGGAAAAATATTTAAATATTAAAAGGACTGACCTAGGAGACTGTGTGGTTTGACATTGAAATAATCATCAGCTGGACAGAACCGGCCTTTATTTCAATAAAGCACTTGATGTGGCATGGCCTTACAGGCAGTTATTTTATTTATTTGACTTTTGAGATTGAACCTCATAAAATGAAGCTTTTTATTCCTGCTTCAAAGGCTTGTTATAAATACTGATTGCAACACTGTTTATGAAGCATTTAGGAGAATAACGCCGTATAAAGCACTGTTGTGTTAAATCTGGAGAGATTCCTGTGAATCAGTCAGCCCAGGGTTTGTAACACCATGGGTTACAATTTTATTTAGAGTAATGATCTTAATTTAGAGGGACTTAACTAGCTTTGAATATAAGATTATAATGAAGAGAATTAAAAATAATGCGCTGTTGTACATAGACACCTAAAATTGTGAGCTCAAACACCATAAGGCGAAGAATGATAGGTTTGCTCAGTAGTTGTTAGGGACCTGAAAGCCAGGACTGCAATGGTAGAAACTAATGTCCTCTAGGGAGGTCGACATAATATCTAAAGACAAGGTTGATAAGGTTGTGGAGACCTGACTCCTGATACATTGCAAATAACATTTAAATAAGATAGTTACTTCAGAGTAAAGTAAGGTAAACAAGGCAAAGTTATACTAAGAGTCAAGCCAGTAATTGCACATACGACAGAATTAAGACATTCTTCTGTGTACTATCCTAAATGCTGACCACAGCTCTGTTCAGTGTAGTCAAAAAGTGAGGGCAGTCCGAATGTCCATCAGCTCACAAACAAATCAATGAACTGTATATAATCTATACTATGGGGTCCTTTCTGGATGTGAAGAATGAATGGAGTACCAGAAGGAGGCAATATGGCCGAACACCTAATATTCTGTGTTAGATTGAAGATGATTGACAACCCAGGATATCAACTGTAGCTCATAATAGCTATGGTCAATATAGGAGAGATTTATAGTATTGGGGGTAGTCATAAAGATGTTTTGAAAGTTAAAATGTTTCAGGTAGGGGTTGGGGATTTAGCTCAGTAGTAGAGCGCTTGCCTAGCAAGCTCAAGGCTCTGGGTTTGGTCCCCAGCTCCAAAAAAAAAAAAGTTTCAGGTAATAAATAGCAAACCACAGAAGAATATGACATGGAAGAGATAGTCATGTAGAAAATACAAAGGAGAAACTACTGGTGACTCTAGTTTTATGTCAATATTCTCAAGGCAGAGTCCACAGAATTATCTTCTAAATCTTTTATACTTTGGGAAAAAGGTGTTAGTAAGGCAAGATATAAAGGAATTGGTGAAATGGGGAATGCCTTTATTGTAAATTCTTACATATTTTGGCGTTTCTTTTAGCTTGGAAACTGATTTAGGTATGCCTGAGATACAGAGAATGTAGTTGAGTGTTTTGGCTTCCCAGCCTTCTTTTTTCTCATATAGGCAATGAATAAAACAATGATTTATAAGCCACACAACTACAAAGATAAAATGATGCTTATGCATAATTAACCATTAGAGGATATGTCAACAGTTCATCCTAAAATATAATGTTCATAATTCCAACATGAGAGTCCAAAAGCAAAATATAATAAGTGAGATCTTGTTGCTTGGATGCACATCTTCCCCTTCCAGTGTCGTCTACTGTCTGCGGTGAGGTTGACAATGCTGGACACTATAGCCTAGCTCGCCTGCCACTTTTTCAAACTTGGTACATCCAGATAGGAAGCTGTGTTATATCCCAAACCCACTGATAAACAACTGTATGTATCTAAGTAACGTCCTCTCTAATGTAAAAACACACTCAGGCTAAATATATATATATATATATATATATATATATATGTAGAACAGTGCTTCAGACATCGAAAACATAATGAAAAAACGTTCCACTATCTTGTCTCCAAGTCATGAATCTTCTAGGTGACCTCCAAGCACTCTTTCCCTTTGCGTGCCCTTCATTTCCTTCACATTGCACTGTGCCAGTGTAAGCCACCAGCTTTACCTACAGCAATTGAACACTCTCTAAGTAGACTGTCTTTAGTTCAAATGTTGCAGGTCCCTCTGTCTATTGTTTGATGGGTACCTTTCTAGAGCACGCCATTGTCTTGTAATAGCTACAGTATGCAAGACCTTCCTTGACTTATTTCGCTCCCAGGCTCTGATCCCAACTTTCTTAACATCGTCTTAGTTCCCCAGCACTCTCCTTGCACATCTTTCTCAAAGTTTATGGAGCTGTGTACTTATTCCATGTTCTCTCATGTTTCAGACTAAATTGCAAACATTTTTCTCTAAAATGTGTTTTTCCATTTTCTCAGTATAGTTGAGCCTGAGGATATACCTCAGTGGTAAAATGTTTGCCCAGCATGGGTAAGGCCCCAAGTTTGATCCAAACTTTCCCCCAAAATACACTGATGCTGGTACTGTTGATGAGGAAGAGGAAAGAGAAGAATCCATATGGTCACCTACTTCTGTGAGAAGGCTATGATGAGTTTTAAGGAACCCTGAGTTTCTTCAATGTTTAGAAACATTACTGGTAGACATAAGATGAGAGAATTAATGAGCTTCATGGTTGATAGATAAAAATTTATGGAATCTCCCATTATTATCTTAGTAAGTTTAGCAATTCTTTAATTTCTTGAATTCATTCTTGAATTGAAATATTATCAATTAAAAGTACATTTCTTAAAGTCCTTGCAGAATATTAAGGGGGCACTTCACTGATAATGGTTTTGTGTAACGCCTAGAATGCAAATGTTAAATTATCTGAACATCTAGTGCCCCAAAGGGCTGCAGGTTACTACTATGAACAGTCAGTGAATTTGATGAATAACACAACATTATTAGGTGAGGGTTGACTTCAAACTGCCTCATGATACAGAGTTTTACAACTTGAAGTCTCGGACAAAAAAATAAATAAAGCATGTTACGAACAGGCAGCGGGAACATTACAAAAATAGAATAGTTTTCTCAAAATGGGTTTACTCTATTTTCATGTAACCTGGGAAAATGCAGAAAAATCAGTAGCTGTATTTCTAAAAACAAATCAAAGACAATGAGAAAACCTCAAATGTTTAGCTGACTAAACCTCTAACTAAATGATGTAAAATGTCCTTCTGTTTTACACATCCACATGGATACACATTTCTGATATTCTTCTTGGAGGCAAACTTCATACATTGCTGCTGAATTCTAGGTGATCTATATGCATCAAAGTGTAAAAAGCCAACACACTGAATCAACATCTTGTCCATTAAGATATTTAAATATTTAAATGGTTGTTATCAAAATTTATGGTTATAAGTGTCCCCCACATGATTGTTTGTTGAATAATTGGTCCCTCACTGGTGGGAAGTGATGAAAATCTTAAGAGGTGATTTTCTTCCTGGCTGGGAGAAGGAAGTAATTGGACTATACCTGTGATAGACACATCTGGTACCTAACTATGCATTTTATTCTTCCCCCTCTCCTTACCCTCTCTTCTCTGCCCTCTTCCTCCCCTGCCTCCTCTCTCTCTCTCTCTCTCTCTCTCTCTCTCTCTCTCTCTCTCTCTCTCTCTCTCTCTCTCTCTCCAGTGTCTAGGATTTCATCACAGGAGTAACTCTTATTTGCCATTCTCTTAGTCACGTGATGGGATGAAACCCTTAAAAAATGTGAGCTAAATGAATCTTTCCACACTTCCAATGATATCAGGCATTCTGTCACATTCGGTAGTTAACTAAAACACCAAGCTATCTTCAATGTAAAAGACATAGTTTTGAATTAAAAAAAAAACTTACTCATCTGCAATTTACTTCAATGACATCATTTCTAACATTTTCCTTGTGGTCTTCTTAAAATCCCAACCTTTACAAATTCCTGGATTATAGTTTTTATTCCTGATCTATGGACATTAACAGGTACATGGGCAAGTTTAATAGCCGTTCAATTATTTTGTGTAGCTAGTTCTTGTGAGTTGCAGTATGCTCTCTGGATATCCCCAAGGTTGTAAAACCATCAAGAAGTGGAAGCAGTCTGTGGTGGAGCTGCTTACAAGTTGCTGTAGGGAGCTTCTGTGAGGCCACTTTGAAGGTTCTGAGTGGGGCTTTGTAGGCATAGCTTCCTTTGAGTCATCTTGCTCATGGCAAGCCAGCCTCAATATTCACTGCATCACCGCAATAAGCAAGGGTGGGATTCTTTTTTTTTTTTTTTTTTTGGTGTTATGTTCGTACTATAATTGGACTCAATGGCTGTTTGTGTTTCCCTAGGAAAAGTCACACATCAAATTTACTGGGTTAACATATAATCTTCTCTCCCATTTCAATTCATACATATTGTTGTAGTTTACTTTGATTGGTGCGAATAAAAGACCATAATGAAAGCACTTTGGGAAGGAAAAGATTTATTCCAAATTACGAGTTATAGTCTATCATAGAGGGAATTCAGGACAGGAACGCAAGGCAGGAACCAGAGTCAGGAACTGAAGCAGAGACCATAAAGGAATAGTACTTGGTGGTTTGTTCGTTATGGCTTGCTCAGCCAGCTTTTTTTTTTTTTTTTTATACACCTTAGGATCACCTTACCAGTGGTGGCCATGGCTAGAGTAGGGAAAGCCTACAGTTCCACAAAGATTATCAATCAAGAAAATTCACCACAGACTTGACAATGGGCCTGTCTTGGTTAGGTTTTCATTGCTGTGAAGGGACACCATGATCAAGGCAACTCTTCTAAGGACAGTATTTGATTGGGGTTGACTCACAGTTTCAGAGGTTCAGTCCATTATCATGACGGTGGAATCATTCAGGCAGACTTGGTGCTGGAGAAGACAAGAGTTCTACATTTTGATCCAGAAACAGTCACTAGACTGTCTTCTGCTTCCAGCCATGAGGAGGCTTTCTTCTGCACTGGGCAGAGCCCGACAATAGAACCCCAAAGCCCACTGTCATCATGACAGGCTTCCTACAATAAGGCCACACCTAGGCTAACAAGGCCACACCTCTTAATAGTGCTACTTTTCATATTTACTTGTTTTGGGTTTTGTTCTGAGAGAGAGAGAGAGAGAGAGAGAGAGAGAGAGAGAGAGAGAGAGAGAGAGCCAGAGCTTAAATACCAGATGTCTTTATTGGTTGTTTCTGTTTTTTGAGACAGTTTCTCGATGAAGCTGGAGCACAAGGATTTGTTAGGGGGACTGGTCAGTGAGCTCCTAGGACCCACCTGTCCCAGTTTGCATCCCCAGTGCTGCGGTCAGACTCCTGCTCCTGCGGTTGGCATTCGCATGGGTGCTGAGGATTAGATCTCAGCTTCTCATGTTTGCGTGGCCAGTAGTTTATTAACTGAGCTACCCCTCTGCTTCTAGGACAGCATTCATAATTGAGTAATAACCGACAATATGATGATATTGTAAAAATTACCAACACTTCATTGGCTTTTCAAAAGGACTAGGACAAAGACTTGAGGGGAAAAAAACTTTCTCTTTCCCTTATTGTACTTCTTAATTAGCATATTCATTTCTAGTCTGAACAGCACACTTTTAATGGTTCCAGAGATACAACTAGGCCTTTTTGTGTACTTCAAAGACTACTTCAGAGACGACATTCATTTGTATTACTTTGCAATTAGGTGATATAGAAGCTTTTTAAGGACACAATTAAAGGCAAACAAATATAAACAAATATAAACCATTTAAGGGAAATATAAATGATAATCCCCTCAAATTAAAAAAAAATATACTGGTCTGAAAAGCAAAGAACTCGAGAGGAAGGCCCACAAGGAAACACTTTATAAGGTGAATAACTTTGTTTGGATCATGGTCACAGATACTAACAGAGATGGGCAGCTCTCTATACCCAGGTCATCTGTGGATTCAACTCACTGTGAACTGAAAATAATCAGAAAAAATTGCGTATGAACTAACCATATCCAGACTATCATTATATCTGTTATTCTGTAGATAGAATGTTATAATAAGACTTCACATGGCATTCCCATTGTATTAAACTTAACAGAGGTTATTAGAGAATATAGGGGACATGTTCACTTTATGTAGAGGATTTGGGAGTCCATGATTCACTGGGTCATGGTATTGATCTCCCGTGGATATGAAGAAGTGACTGGATAGCCACGAATCTAGCCAATATCACATTACTTAACATCTGCAAGACAGAGAGTAATTAGAACTGAAGAGAAGGGTGCAGTTGAGGGACTCACCAAAAGGCACAGCAGAAGCAGAACCAGGAGTCCACCTTGAACTTGTATTGTCTAACTGGAAGAACAGTAAACTCATTGAACTCTTAAGTGTTCTGTGGGGATCTTCAGAGAAAATAAAGTACTTTAAGTTTGGAATACTCTATTGTAAAGTTTTGCCAGTTCCTACACCATCGATACAAAGTGCTAACTGACAAAGTGATTTATTTGTAAATGTGTCATGATGGGTACATCCTATCTTCAAATAAAGATAGCATAATTGCTGCAAAGGACAACTTTATCTCAAACTGTTTAATTGACCAAGGGTCTCCCAACAATGACTAAGCTTACATTCTGCAATTGCAACTGTGTCTTCTTAAAATCCAAGGAAGACAAGTATGATTGTATTTAAGGTATGTGCTATGAATATTTGGAAATTTCTAGAATTTTTCATCTTACTTGCCCCACACATCTTCAAAATCTAGTGCCATACCATTCTTAGTCAAAAGGGCAGCTAATATCTGGTATATAGAGTCCCAGAAAGGCAGATGAACAGGAGAGAAGAAACAATCATGATGAAAAGATGGTGGAATTGAGGACACAAAGGTGGGAATCATTTGTGCCATTCCCTGTAGAGGCTCTATAACACTCCCCTGTGTGCCAGGTCCATTGTGTGTGTACAACTCCATGTATTGTATATATCCAATTTGTTGGTCTTTCCCATTTTATAAACAATATTACAATCAACATCATTATATCTTTCACCTTATAGACTTTTCCAGATTATTTCCTTACAAATTCTTAGATGTGCAAATGCTGGCTCAGTGAGTGGGTCTGTACATTTTGTTAGATGTCCTGCTGGGAACAATCACAAAATAACTGCGAAAAATATTTGCCAGGCACTTCTCTGGGTGCTAGAGTAATGGTTATGACCAAGTAGTATTTCCCTTCCAAATGTGCTTACATGTAGTTGGCAGAAATAGACCATGAACAAGTGAAAATAAGCTAAAATATAGTTTTTATATTAAAGGAAATCAAATTAAGTGACATGAGAGTGGGTAGACAAGAGAGACATTCATAAAAAGGGTCTCTGGTGAGCTGTTCTGAGTAAGCAACTTTAAACTTAGTTAAATGGTAAAAAGCCAACAGGGAGAAATCTGAGCGTAAATATCCCCCTGGAATAATATGACCATTTAAGGTCTCCTTATCAGAAATGAGCAAAGCCAAGCAGCTAAGAATACCTCATGGCCAGAACAGACTGAGACAAAGAGGAAGGGCTGTGAAAGGGAAGAGATGGGAATGCATGGTCCAAGTAGCCATGGCAGGAGTGTACCTCAGTTCTGAGTATGGGGATGAATGATTTTTCCACCTTAACTATAATCTGCATACATCCAAACCACATTATGTTGGCGCATGCCTGCAACCCCAGAGCTATGTAGGTGGAGGCAGAAGGAATATAGGTTTAAGCGACACCCTAAAAACCTATCTCAAAACCAGCGGATCAACCAACCAACCATCCAACCCACAACGTGCAAATCACAAACATTTCGCTCATTGACATGCAGCATCCCTGACTACTCTAAGATTATTTCTATAATCCATAGCTCATGGATACCAAAGAACGCTGGAAATCTTTGTTAAAAATCACATTGTACTTGTGCACATTGTACTTGTGTACATCTTCCTGCATAATTTATAGGACGTCTACCTCACCTTATATTTAATCCAATGTAAATGTCCTGAAAATTAATGTTATATTGCACTGCTTAGGTGGAAAACAAGAAGAAAAATCCCACATGCTCACTACATGTAAGTCCTTAAGTGCCATTTCCTGCGCTTTTATGCATATCATCCCTTGCTCATAACTGTCATGGCTTATAGGGGTGCAGCTAGGTAGGGGTAGCTAATGTTTTCTTCCCATGGGAGCTTGCATACTAGTTTCTAGAACCGTGAAGCTAGCCTGCAGAAAAGAGACGTTCACATGAGAGCCAACCTGAGTCAACAGAATTGTGTGTTGTAAGAGGATGGCGTCTTCAGTACGCATCTCTGAGAGGCAACTAAGGCTACATAATAATAATCCATATTATTTTTGAAGTCACTTGGACTACCCTGACAGACTTTCAAAGGGAGGTTTCTTGTGTGTGATACTTGGGTTTTTGTTAGTTTATATTTCTTGTGAGCCCTGTCCTTTAAGATGTGTGTGTGTGTGTGTGTGTGTGTGTGTGTGTGTGTGTGTGTATGCATGCACATGTGCTTACACATGCAGACATGTTCACACACAATTATATGCATGTATAATTTTAGGTAAATATAAAATGATATGTTTCCTATTTTTCATTGTCAGCTTTGACCTCTCCCCCTTCTCCCCAACTGGAACCCCTTCTTCTTTACTCCCTTGTCTACTGTGTATTAATATTATCCTTCTGTTCTCCTCTACCCCCATCCCCACCTGTGCATGTCCTCTTTATATTTTATACTTTATAACTATTTTGATAATTTCACTTTTCTTTATCTCCTAATACTATTCTTTGCACATGTGCGCTACATTTTCATTATTCATTCACCCACTGAGGAACATTTAGGTTCCTCTATTTCCTGGCTATTGTGGATCAGTCAGCAAAGAGCATGGCTGAGCACATATCAGTGGAGTAGTATGTCAGATCCTTCAGGCATCAAGGAGTGCTGCAGTGGGGTCTTCTCCTTATACCCACACAAGTGTAGCTACCATCCCTCATCAATGAAGCTTGGTTTTCTTCTGATATCAAGTGGATATTATCACAGAAAAGCACAATTGGACACAATACAGAGATCAATGGAGCATAGGGATCCCAGTCATAGAGTCTATATCTGTAATACAGCTTCTGTATCTATTGTTTAGGGAACATCATGGGAAGAGGGGATAGAAAGATTTTAAGATCCAGGATACAAAGATGTATGCTGGGAAACAGCCCCTCCTAGAGGTGGCTGATAAACAAGAATGCACACACACACACACACACACACACACACACACACACACACACACACACACACGTGCATGCACACACAGACACACAGACACACACACACGCACGCATGCACACAGAACACATTTATAATCAGAGAAATATAGGCTCTCAACTTGAGAGGGGGACACAGAAGGGGGTCCATGGAGGGCAGCCGGAGGGAAGAAAGGGACGGGAAAGTGACTCCATTCTATTTTAATTAAAAACATTTAAGCAATAATAAAAATGAATTCTGAAAAAGAAGCCACTTCTTCTGGCAAAAGAAAGAACTTTGTGGTGCAGCCAACATACTCGTAACAGAGAAGGGATTTGGAGGAAGTGTTGTCTTCGTTCCTCCCTTAGCTTACTGTCATATTTTAGACAGCTTAGCAAGGGCAGCTTTTTTAAAAAAATCGGTGCAAACTATATTTCCATTGTTTCCCTCAAACCCTCCAAGTTTTGCAGTAACTATGTGTGTTTTATATTTGTCAGCATCCTACACTATCGACGTAGTTTATTGTATCAGCTGTATTAATTTAACATTGATAAAATGTGTGTACCATCTTACCAGGAACTTTGATCCACCTCTTTAGTTAATCCAGCCAGCCATTGTGTGCATGACAACTCACCCTGGTCAACCCGCGTCCTTCCTAGAACCCTGAGCTCACTGTCCTCATCATTGCACGGCTGCAGAAAGCTTGGCCTTTTATTGTGTGGGTCTCTTCTCTCACCCTCTTCTTGTCTCTTCACTGTTCTCTTAACAATGCATAACCTTACATCTTTATCCTCTGTAGCAATCTTTGTGGGACCAAAGCAATCTTTGGCAAACACTACTGTAGTCTGAGGAATTGTAAGCTTTGGTAAAAAAAAAAAAAAAAAAAAAGAGTTTTCTGCTTGGACTTCTGAACATTGATGAGGATCCTTTCCTGTTTTTCAGCTCCACCTTAGAAACAATTTCGTCACGTGAGTCTAATTGCTTAATCATAGGATGCTCGGGATTACAGGTGCAGCAGTCTTTATAATTGAAATAATTTTGCATGTATAGAAAGAAAATAATACATTCTGTATAGATAATTGGTTGGGTGGTGCAGAGAAAAAGAATTTAAGAGAACATGTGGAAGAATGAGGCCTGAGTCCAAAGGGCTGGGCGTGCACCCCATACTGTCTCCCAGTTACAAGCAGAGGGTAGAAAGGTTCCTAAGGTACCTGCTGTGGGCTAAACTGTATCGGTTTCTACCCCACATTCATGTATTTCAGCATTGCCCTAGTAACTCAGAATGCTGCATCACTCGGAGACAGAGTCTTTGTAGTTTTAAGGGGTTTTCTTTTAAGTTTTTATTGTTTTTTTTTTTTTTTGTGACTCTCACATCATGCACCCAAGACTCCTTGTATCTGCCCTCTGCTCTTGCAGCCCCCAAATAAAAACCACACACACATATACAAACAAAATAATCAGAACAAAGCCTAAAAAACATCTCAGTGTAGAAAGTTGTAGTGTGTCAGTGTACTTCACAGTGTACCCATCCCTGTCCATGCTTCTTCACCTGCAAAGGTTAATTGCAAAGACTCATGTGTCTTGTTTGAAGTCTCTGGCTTCTATGATACAACAATATTGTCTCCTCACTGGGACTCTTCCCAGTTATCCTGTTGTTGCCTTGTGTCATGGAGGTCCTGCAGCTTTGGATGAGCAGGGCCAGCCTTTTCACAGGCATCAGCAGTTCAGAGATGATGTAGATTTTGGGGTGGGCCAACCCAGAGCCCTGAATCTTGTCCTGGGTGGTAGCCCACCAGCATTCCCTTATTGGCACCACCAGGATGACCTCTCCGGCATTGCTCTGGCTAGGTGACAGGCACAATGCCACCACTGTCAGGAGGCAGGGTAAGATCTCTCACTCTCATGACCTCTGGGTCAGCTCATCCACACCCATGCCTCTAGAGCCAGCTCCACTCTGCTGCCCAGTCAAGGTGTGGAGCCCACTCTCCCAAGTGCTATAGCCAGCGAGGGGCTGGGCCAGCTCTCCCACTCTCTCATCTTCATGGCTGACTCTCTGGGCCTTTGCCATCAGTGCTGGCTTTCCTGTGTTCCCCAGGCGAGATATTAATTTTTTTAAATAAGGCTATTAGCATAAGACTTAACCCGATATAATAAGTATTCTTATTAGAAGAGAAAACTTCTGGGTCTGATGACCTAATTCAGTCTGATAACCTGAGTCAGATTCCTGGAACCCATGTTTTAGGAGAAAACTGACAATCTCTGGTTATACTTACACACACACACACACACACACACACACACACACACACACACACACACACAAACACATACACACACAGTAAATAAAAAAAGAAAAGAAGACACAATATGTATAGATAGGACATTTGGACACACAGACATATTTTGCTTATGTTTTGCATCTCTGTAGTTTCAAACATTCACCTGTACTGTTTACTCAAAATTTTTCTTTTTTCTTTACTTATCAAGTAAGGAATAAGTTAACTTTAGGTGAATTAATTTGCTCCTCAAAAATCAACCAACACTTACATTGGTGGTGGCAACATCTACTAGCCAAGGCAACTGACTGAAATTGACTAGAACCGTTAGAAAGAGTCAATCCTGACCACACCCCGTTTCAAATGTCTAAATTCTGAAGCAGTGAGAAGAAACCTTCTGTTGTTTAAAATGTTGACTTGGGGCCTCTGTTAACCACAGCTCTGGCGGACTAATAGTGTTAACATTAGTGATGGTAAACATTGATCATCACCTTCAGAAGATTTAGACTCTCCATGGAGTCAAAGCTCTGGGCATGTGAAAGAAGGAACTTCTACACCAATTTAATAGAGTTGGGAAGGTCCACCCTAACTATAGGGGCCAGCATTCTTAGAGCTGGGGTCTTAGACTCAGAAAGATGAAGGAAATGGGCTGAGATCCAGCAACCATCACTCCTTCTACCTGGCAGCAGACACAGTGTGACCAGATGCCTTGACCCCCTTGCTGCTATGTTCCTGTCATGACTTCAAAAGGAGGCACAATAACCCAGGTCTTCCTTAGGGACCCCGTCGGGCATTTTGTAACATCAGGAAAGCACGTAATATAGCATCCTCGTTTAAAGAGAGAAAAAGGGGAATATTCCCAGATATTCCATAGATTTTTTATGAAGTAGGTGAATAAGAGTGATTTAAAATTACGATAAAGCTGATGACCCCCTTTGTACTGGTTGAGCATTTATGAGACAGTGCTCTGTGCCTGTCCTGTCTGTACTGGCCTGTGCGTGTGACCACTGTTCAGGATACACTGTACAATAGCTAATATTAGCTACTTTTAGCTATTTTTCATATTTATTACCATGAAGGGACTTGAAATGAAAATATAGAGCAATAAAGATGGAGACCTACAAATGGAGGGAGATACAAGAGAATATTTCACAAAAAGGAAAGGAAAGAAATATTCAAGGGATGGAAGGAAATTCTGACCAAGAGTTCTATCACCAGATAGCAACAATGAGACAGAGACTAGTATCAGAGGCCCCTCAGGGAGCCCAGAAAGCATCTGTGGATTAATTTGGTTAATACTGTCATAAGATGCCAAATTTTGGTTTATAATTCCCACGGGAACCTATGGCTTACATCGTATTGGGCTAAAACCATTTTAACAATATTAATATTAACAGTTGCCACGAAGCCACTCATAACGTTCTGTAGACTGTTTTTATTTCCTTTTTGTTTTGCTTTCTGAGTTACTGACACATTATTGTATCAAGCCTATGTAGGGTCAGTCCATGCTGGATGGTTATTAGAGACCGTGGTAACGGAAGTCATTACACTGCAGTTCAGTTTTGACAGTAAAATTTCAGCAACATTATCACAAATCCTCGTGCATTAGTGCAATGATCCTTACTGCAGTTCATATTAGAATCAAAAGAGCGCAGTAGCACACATCCTACAAAGAGTCAAGCAAGCCAAGTTCTCCATTGCTTTTACAGATGACAGTTCTGCTCCCGGTGTGTGTGTGTGTGTGTGTGTGTGTGTGTGTGTGTGTGTGTGTGTGTGTGTGTGTGTGTGTGTGCCGTACAAACGTTTGCTTTGTTTCACTCTTCCCTAGTAGTTTGTGATAATGTTAGGTGTATTCTTTACATCCTTTTCTTTGAAAGTCCACAAGAATTATGGAAACCAGGATTGAATAAAATAATCTAAATGTCATTTTAAATCTGATAAAATTAAAAAATTCTAAATGCTATAAATTTAAACATTTCACTTATTCAAGTAAAGTGTTAGGTAATGGCTGTCCTTCTGATGATTATCATGTGTCTATCAACTAGGATTTATCTATGTATCACTTTCTATTATCTATCACTCTATCATCTATGCATCATCTATCTATCATTTAACCTATTATCATATATCTTTCTATCACCCATCTATTTATCTATCATTTATTATCTATCATCTACCTATTATCTATCATCTACTCATCTATTATCTATCATCTATGATCTATTCAGCTACCTTTTCCTATCACCTTTCTATCTTTCTATTGTCTATCTTTCAGTCAGTGCTTACCATGAATGGATAGCATAAAATTTTAGAGATAATGTTTCGTATTCAAGATTATTCTGAGGGAAAGCTGTGACAGAAATCCTACAGCTGAAAAAGAAAAAAAATTTCCAATATCTCTGAAATAAAATATTTTGTTAGACCTATCACATTTAAATGGCAAGACTATACAGTTTGATTGTCTGAATATCTTATATAAGGCTAACTTAAACACAATACACTTAAAAGCAACAGGGAAAAAACATTAACTAGTGCCTGTCAAATGAGATTTAGACCCTCTGCAAAACAGGTAGCTTTTTCTTAATGAAAGATTAGTATACAGAATAACATGGATCATCAGTAACTAAATACCCCACTCTTTATGTAAAATATATCTTTCTGGAAAATCTGAGATAGGTTAAAATCTTATTCAGTGTGCTAAAATCAAATGATTATGGGGCTGTATTATTAGGGCTGGTCATATGATAAGAATCTTTAAAAATTAACCTTGAGTGGTCTGGAATACTGTGTTCGGGAGGTGCTTACATTTGAAAACATACGTGAACAGGCTGACAGAATAAGTTGCCTGAAAGTGAATTTTGTTCTTGTGGTCAGAGGAGACAAAATATTGGCTAAATCTCTTGATAACTGGATAGTTTACAGCTAATAATAAATGTTTGTCAATGGAACTAAACCATTGTTTTTAAGGCACCATTGCTTGTCAGACATGACAATTTTTTAGTGCTTTGGGATTTCACAAGTTTTTCCTAACACAAGGCAAACAAGTTTCTCCTCATAATGATTTCATTAACCTGGTATAGATTACATAACATCTGTACTCAAATAATGACATTGATAACAGTTTTGGGTCTCTATGGGTCTCTGTCTCTCTCTGTCTCTTTGTTTCTCTGTCTCTCTGTATGTCTCTGTCTCTGTCTCTGTCTCTGTCTGTCTCTGTGTGTGTGTGCATATGTGTGTGTGCGTGTGTGTGCGTGTGTGTGTGTGTGTGTGTGTGTGTGTGTGTGTGTGTGTTCATTATGTTAGACTCTGTAGGAAGAATAACAGCCTAAATAGTTAGCAGATGGTCATTTGCTTTCGATGCTATTATGTATTTTAACCAAGGTTTGTGAGATATGGCTCCATAGATCTGAGGAGAGATGATCACAAGTGCAACTGTAGATGTGTCATGTAAGACTGAGTTGAAAATACACCTCTCACTGCAGATGGATCCATGGACATTTTACTTATTGGATGGTAACTCTTTTTTTAGGTAGTTAGGATTCCTGTATTTTTTATTGGATACTTTTAATTCACATTTCAAATGTTATTCTTCTCTTTCTTGGTATCCCAGCCATAACCCCCCTATCGCATTCTCCTCCCCTTCTTCTATGAGGGTGTCCCCCTCTCCAACCACCCTACCTTACCACCTCCACCCCTGACATTCCCCTACACTGGGGGGTCCAGTCTTGGCAGGACCAAAGGCTTCTCCTTCCATTGGTGCCAAACAAGGCCATCCTCTGATACCTATACAGCTGGAGCCATGGGTCTGTTCATGTTTAGCCTTTGAGTAGTGGTTTAGTCCCTGGGAGCTCTGGTTGGTTGGTATTGTTCTTATGGAGTTGCAAGGCCCTTCAGTGCGTTCAATCCTTTCTCTAACTCCTCCAATGGGGTCTCCATTCTCAGTTCAATGGTTTGCTGCTAGCATTCTCCTCTGTATGTGTCATGCTCTGGCTGTGCTTCTCAGGAGACAGCTATATCAGGCTCCTGTCAGCATGCACTTCTTAACTTCATCAATCTTATCTAGTTTTGGTGGCTGTATATATATGGGCCACATGTGGGGCAGGCTCTGAATGGGTGTTCCTTCAGTCTCTGGTTCAAACTTTGTCTCCATATCCCCTCCTCTGAATATTTTTGTTCCCCTTCTAAGAAGGACTGAAGCATCCACACTTTGGTTGTCCTTCTTCTTGAGCTTCACGTGGTCTGTAGGTTTTATCTAGGGTAATTGGACCTTTTTGGCAAATATCCACTTATCAATGAGTGCATACCAAGTGTGTTTTTTTGTGATTGGGTTACCTCACTCAGGATGATATTTTCTATTTCATTCCATTTGCCTATGAATTTCATGAAGTCATTGTTTTTGATAGCTGAGTAGTACTCCATTGTGTATCCATGCCTCTGTAGAAGGGCATCTGGGTTCTTTCCAGCTTCTGGCTATTATAAATAAGGCTGCTATGGACATAGTGGAACATGTGTCCATATTGTATGTTAGAGCATCGTTTGGTATATGCCCAGGAGAGCTATAGCTGGGTCCTCAGGTAGTGCAATGTCCATTTTTTTTGAAGAACCTCTGGACTGATTTCCACAGTGGTTGTATCTTCTTTCAATCCCACCAACAATGGAGGAGTGTTCCTCTTTCTCCACATCCTTACCAGCATCCGCTGGATGTTTTGATTTGCATTTCCCTAATGGTGAAGGATGTTGAACATTTCTTTAGGTACTTCTCTGCCATTAGATATTCCTCAGCTGAGAATTCTTTGTTTAGCTCTGCACCCCATTCTTAAGTATACTATCATATCATCTGCAAATAGTGATATTTTGACTTCTTCCTGTCAAATTTGTATCCCTTCAACCTGCTTTGTTGTTTGATTGCTCTGGCTGGGACTTCCAGTGCTATATCAAATAAATAGGGAAAGGATGGTCAGCCTTGTCTAGTTTCTGAGTTTAGTGGACTTGCTTCAAT
Source organism: Rattus rattus (assembly GCF_011064425.1). Classification (NCBI taxonomy): domain Eukaryota; kingdom Metazoa; phylum Chordata; class Mammalia; order Rodentia; family Muridae; genus Rattus; species Rattus rattus. The sequence goes on along the minus strand of NC_046168.1, from coordinate 21,812,910 downwards.
TTCTCTCCATTTAGTTTAATGTTGGCTACTGGTTTGCTGTGTATTGCTTTCACTATGTTTATGTATAAGCCTTGAATTCCTGATCTTTCCAGGACTTTTATCATGAAGGGTTGTTGAATTTTGTCAAATGCTATCTCAACATCTAATGAAATGATCATGTGATTTTTTTCCTTTGAGCCTGTTTACATAGTGGATTACCTTGATGGATTTCCATATATTGAACCATCCCTGAATCCCTGGGATGAAGCCTACTTGATTAGGATGGATGATTGTTTTGAAGTGTTCTTGGATTCAGTTTGCAAGAATTGTATTGACCATTTTTGCGTCGATATTCATAAGGAAAATTGGTCTGAAGTTCTCTTTCTTTGTTGGGTCTTTGTGTGGTTTAGGTATAAAAATAATTGCGGCTTCATGGAAGGAATTGGGTAGCGCTCCATCTGTTTCTATTTTATGGAACAGTTTGGACACTATTGGTATGAGGTCTTCTATGAAGGTCTGATAGAATTCTTCACCAAATCCAACTGGTCCTGGGCTCCTTTTGATTGGGAGACTTTTAATAACTTCTTCTATTTCTTCAGGAGTTATGGGACTGTTTAGATGGTTTATCTGATCCTGATTTAACTTTGGTACCTGGTATTTGTCTAGAAAATTGCTCATTTCCTCCAGATTTTCCAGTTTTATTGAATATAGACTTTTGTATTAGGAATTGATTTTAGCAATTGGAATTGCTTTTCCAGTGTGTTTAGGTATCCAGTATTTGCCTTGGTGGAGAACTAAGTAATGATGCCAAGCAATCTCGGTTTCTGTTGCTTAGGTTCCTGTCCTTGCCTCTTGCTATCAGGATGTCTCTGGTGTTAGCTCATTTTGCTGTCTCTGTCAGTGGCTTGACACTCCTGTAGGCCTGTGTGCCAGCACTCCTATAGACCTGTTTTCTCTCAAGCCAGATCTGGGAGCAGAGAGCTGGCTCCTAGGTTTGTGCGACCTGAAGCGTCCAGGAGGGTTGCTTGGTGCAGAAGTATGTCTTACCTCGCTTTCATGTGTGTAAGTGCTCCTGGTGACTGGATTTCAGCTCTCCACGCGTGCAAAAGCCCAAAGGGTCCTGCCCCTGATGGCTCCTAGGTCCCTGTGCCCAGAGGCACAGAGGGCAGTAGGCCGGTTCCTCTTGGGTTAGGCATGTGGGCAGAAGTAATTGTCTCCCCTGAAGTCTCAGGATTTTTCGCATTTCTGAGGGTCCAGCTCTCACCCTGATGGGATTTTTGGGTAGTAACTTTTAAGAATTGCATTTTAATTTTTGTATTGTGTGTGGAAATATGCACACGCACAAATGTGCAGAGTGTGCAATTGAAGGTCATAGGACAGCTTGCAGGAGTCAGTTCTGCTCATTTCCCGTGGACGGCTTCATTATAATCTGTCTACTGGGTGATAACTAGACATCTAGCACTGCATGTGCACTCCTCAGGATGTTTCTTCCTTGTTATGGGTACCTTTTAGCAAAGTTTTCAGGAATATAAAATTTGTGCCAATGCAAGTGTTGAATTCAAGCTCTCCATGTTTCTTCTGTGAGGCTTAGACACTGGAAAAGAGTCGTGGGCGCAAACGAGCTGAGTACCAGCTGGCTACACCTGTCTCAGTCACCGCAAAAGTCTCTGAGCTGAGACCACAGCAGAGCTCTTAGGCAGACGAGAAACAATGGGAATTTACCTGATGCTCCTTGGACGATGCTAACTACTGAAGAACAATTGTATAAACATGTGTTCAAAGAAAGAGGACAAAGTGTGTGTGTGTGTGTGTGTGTGTGTGTGTGTGTGTGTGTGTGTGTGTGTGTGTGTGTGTTTCCCAGCGTCTTAAGAAACAGAGAGAGACCCTGGTGTGGTCTTTGAGTGACTGTTTAAGCAAAAAATATTAAAAGCGTTACAATTTTCCTTCAGAAGAAATGGATCTCCGTGTGTAATAAAACAGGTGCCCAGAAAGCATCTAGCAAAGCAATTTTTAATATTCAAAAGAAAGGGCTACATGAGACCATATCTGACAAGTGGGAAAAGACAGAAGAAAGAAATTCAATGTTATCTAGAAGTGAAGATGGAGATCTGCCTAGTCCAACCTGGCAATGCAGATTGAATAGCAAAAAAATTGTGCTTTGTTTCTCAGGGAAGAAGAGAGGTGGCTAAAGAACCTGGAGTCTCTGCTGCTGCTGAGAAGGGACTCGCACATTCCAACATCAGAGCAGAGATGAGGTGGACTGTTCCAAGCCACCTAATGTGTCTTCGTTGATATGATGCTTAACTGACAATTCTGAGTAATTGAATGAGTAAACAAATGCTGTTTGTATTGTGTCCCCCAGAGACCATTTCCACTGATCTCAGACTCAGTTCCCTGTATCCACAATACTTAAAAGTGATGCTCTCATTTAAAACTGCCAGGACAGTAACGCTTATTAGGCAGACGGACAGATAAACACCAACACATTGTTACCCACAATCTATTGGATACCACATTCAAACCTGAGTTACCACAGTGTCTTAAACAGACTTTACCTCTTATCTGTGCATGTACTATGTCACTGAGGCCCTACAACTTCCAAGATGCCTTATCTGAAAAAGTATTTTGTAAGTGAAGGGAAAAGTATTTGTAAGGATGCTTCTAATCGGTAAGATTAAAAATTATAATTATGAAGCTGACCCTCAGTCCTATGGAAATTAAATCACTTCTGATGCAATAGGTGGTCCTCTGTCCTAAAAGCAGCCATTGAAGAGGGGAGACCAAACAGAATGACAGAGACAATTAGTGATTAACAAAGCCTTCATTTTCACTGAATACCTCAGACATGTGACATACATGACTCTCGTATGTATGGTTTATGATGAGATGTACATGGCATTGTTATGCAATAACAAATACACCATTTTAAGGACTTGAAGGAGGTTAGATGGTACACAGACTCAAGTTGTATCTCAGTCCATTTCACTCTACATTGATGACATTATAGGAGACACAGCTTCACTTCTGTGTCTTACATAGGATATGTAACAGGAAAGAATCTATGACAGGGAGCATTAAAAAGATAATGCTTGCCAAATACATAACACATAGGTTCACCACCCTAAACACACACACACATGTGCACATGCACATGCATACAAATGCATATATATATATATATATATATATATCCACAGATATTTGGGAAATATTTCCTAGAAATGCCCGTTCACTGCTAGCTTTTATTTTCTTCATTTACAAACACTAGGATTTTCTGTGGGAAGGGCTTAAACTTTATGAATGTCTTCAAAAAAGAATCAAACATATTTTTAAAACCAGTTTTGGAAGCAATCTTGTTGCCAGCCAGCAGATTGCACCATTATTTGCACAACAGCTTAACTCACCTTTCTTTGTGGGCTAAATAATTTCAGATGCCACTTGAAACAAAGGCATAGTTTCTTGGATATATTAATGCAGTTTTAAAGAGAAAATACAAACATGTACTTGAAATCTACCTAAAAAGAGATGAAAATTCACAGATTCACACAGAAACAAAACCTGCTTTTCAGATTTATTTTTCTTAATTTATTTCTAGTGTTAGCTTTAATTTTGACATCTGAGAAGTTTTATATTGGATTTGATTCTATCGTTACCCATGAACGGGACAAATAAGAATTTAGCATAATTGCTTTTGCCTCTTTCTGAGGTTTAAAGGGGAAAAGACCCACCACTGAAATTTTGAAAAGCCCCGGGGTATAAAGAAACATATCCAAATAAACACATAATATCACCACCGAGAGCAATGCTGTAGTGTTCTAACATTTGAAATGTCTCTGTGCAGAATTATGGTAAGGGAGGGAACATTATCCTTAATTTGATTTACTCTTCTACCACACTTTGCTATGTTTGGTCTACAAGTACACAAAAAGGTATAAAATATGAAATCCTTGTAGGGAAAACAATATCCCTTAAGAATCATAATTATTAAAATACAATTGTTTATCATGACAAAAGCAATTCAGGTTCAGAGTGATGGAAATCCATCAGAAAACAGAAAGGGGTTCCACAAAACACATCAGCTTAACCATTGCTTTCTTGTACTCCAAACTAGGCTGAGTAGAGGACTAAACCCCTATATGGAGGAAAGGCTGTCCTATCAAAGAAATGGACTAAAATATTAAAGGGTTGTCTTGTTTCTGATGGCCAGATTCCATCCTGTGAGTGGCACATTAGACGCTAATGACATATGATTTCTCACTGACAGATTAACAGCATCAATATGGCCTCTCTGTCCATCGCAGCAAATTGATCCTACATGACACTGACAAGGGCAGCCTGCACTTAATGACCTCCACTGCTGAAGGATGGGAATGAAAAATGGCCGAAAGTACAAATAAATCTTGAAAGTTTCCTGAAACAGGTGTGCCGAGAAGGACTCGTTTGAGGGATCACAAGTGGAAGCCAATGCCTGGCAGTGGACCCTGCCTGCCTGTCCTAATCAAAATTTGGCTTCTTGTATCCTATACCAAGAGTTGCTTTAATTCAATAAAAAAAGGTGAAGAGAATGCTCTTACTACGGAAACACTATGCCAGGTAGCTTAGTTATGGTTTCTGTGATAAAACAACATAAACAAAAGCAACAGGGGGATAAGGGGTTTATTTCATCTCAGAGTTAAGATTCATGATCCATGAAAATCATGGCAAGAACTCAAACATGACAGAAACCTGAACTGAGGCAGGAACTGAAGCATAGGTCATAGATGAGTATATGCCTTGCTCACACTACTTTCTTATAGTATAGTACCCAGGAACACCAGCTCAGTGAAGGCACTGCCCAAAGTGGTCCAGTCCTTCTTGCAATAAAAAAAATATATACCACAGGCTTAACTACAGGCGAACTGGTGGAGACAGTTTTCAGTTGATGTTCCCTCTTTCAAAATGACTGGGGGAGAGGTACGTGGGGAGGAGCTGGGAGAAATGAAGGGAGGGGAAACTGTGATCAGGGTGTATTACATGAGAGAAGAATCCATTTTCAATAAAAAAGAAACAAAGGGGGAAATACAAGACTGGAGAAAAGTAAAAAATAATGATAAGGTGCAAAAACAAAACGAACAAAAAACAAAGCAGGAGTGTGTGTGGCAGCATGGGAGTAGAGGTTGGCAGAAGTTTTACATCTTGTCTTATTGTTATTTTCTTCTGTGGTTTACACATGACTATTGATGGTGAACAATCTTCATAAATATACCATAAGTCTATTTACTTGCAGATAACAGAGCATGCTTCTAAAGAGTTATTTTAAACATCTTTCTAAAGAAGTCCTGCCAAAGAGGTCCTTAAACATCCTTCTAAAGAGCACACTTCCAAAATTGTCCTTCTAAAGACCGTTAATATAAAGAGGTCCTCCCAAAATATCCTTCAACCTCCTTCTACCGAACATCCTTCTAAAGAACTTCATTCTAAAGAAAATCATTCTAAAGAGGATACTTCTTTGCCTCAGAACATTCAGAAGCTTTAACACTCATCTGAGTGAATGTATGAGAAACAAGGACATTTCTAGCAGCACACAGATGAATACAATTCTAGCTCATAGCTTCCTTTGAGAATGAGAATAACTTATTGTGGCTTCTCTTTTATTTTTGTTCTTAATCTATTGTCTTGTGAGGTAAATTTTAATTCATAAATGATAAAATTGAGATTCAAAAGAGTAAATAACTTACAAGGAATCCATTCAATATTGTCTGATGAAACTTTAACTCCAGCCCTTGCCTTTTGCCTTCTCAAACATTCTGAGAGCACAATTGGAGTTTTAGACTGCGACTTATAGCATACACAGATGGGTAATGGCAATAGGAAGAAAGGCTCACTAACTGTGGTCCTTAAGCCTGGGTAAGTTGTTAAGTAATTGCCATTCCTTTAATTTTTGAAAACTGAATCCCGAGGCCAAAGGATCGAAGGGAAACGTATTATTTCTAAATGTCTGGGTAATATATGCAAGGTGACTATAATGTATTACTCTTATCACACAGCTTTCCTTCTTTTTAAATTTATCTTCCTTTTGATTCATGAATTTTTACTTTTCTTATTTTTCAACAAAAGTGTTTACAAATAGAGGTAGAATTTCCTGCCATAACCAGTAATGAGAGAGAGTCAGCGGTAACTGCAAATGTCCAAAGTATCTTCACACTGAGTAAGGAAATAAACCCCCAACTTGGAGCATATGTATCAAGAGGAAGGCTTAGAGACCCTCCATACAAAGTACAATTAGAATTATAACTATAAGTGTATAATACCATATGTACATCTGCAAACTAAGTAAATAATTATGATTAATGTTCATAACAATTAAATGTAAATAAATATTAGCAAGAGGATTAGAAACTAAGAATTTTTGTCTCTTAAATATCTTCTAAAATTTAATTCCTAACATCAATATTACTTAGTTGTGAAATAGCACATTAAATATGTAATATTATATGAATATGCAATAAAATATTAAGAGAAGAAACCATAGAATTTTTGTGGTAGAATGACTAGTGTCCTATTTGTGACCCCCAAGATGACTAATCTTTACTTTTTGGAGGTCACATATAAGTATAATTAATTTTTAAAACAAAAAATCAATACAAGAGATAGAAAAGAGAATCTCAGACATAGATGGTACCATAGACGATATTAGCACAACGGTCAAAGAATGTACAAAGTATAAAAAGTTTCTAACCCAAAACATTCAGGAAATTCAGGACACAATGAAAAGACCAAACCCAAGAATAACAGAAAAAGAAGAGAGTCAAGAATTCTAGATTTTAGGGCCAGAAAACATCTTCAACAAAATCATAGAAGAAAACTTCTCTAATCTAGAGAAAGAAATGACCATAAATGTACAAGAAGCCTATAGAACACCAAATAGATTGCACCAGAAAAGAAATCCTCCTGTCACATAATAATCAAAACACTAAATGCACAGAATAAAGAATATTAAAAGCTGTAAAGGAAAAGGGCCAAGTAACATATAAAGGCAGACCTATCAGAATTACACCAGTCTTCTCAACAAAGAATCTAAAAGCCAGATGATCCTGGACAGATATCATGCAGATCCAAAGAGAACACAAATGCCAGCCTAGGCTACTATACCCAGAAAAACTCTCAATCACCATAGATGGAGAAACTAAGACATTCCATGACAAAACCAAATTTAAACAGTATTTTCTACCAATCCATCCCTATAGAGGATACTAGAAGGAAAATTCCAACACAAGGAGGATAACTATACTCAAGAAAACACAAGAAATTTATCATCTCACAAAAACCCAAAAGAGGGGGATCACACACACAAATCACCTCCAAAACAAAAAATAACACGAACTAACAATCACTGGTTTTTAATATCTCTCAAAAGCAATGGACTTAATTCCCCAATAAAACACAGACTGCTAACAAACTGGATATATAAACAGGATCCATCATTTTGCTGCATACAAGGAACACAGCTCAGGGACAAATATAGACACTACGTCAAACTAAAAGACTGGAAAAAGTTTTCCAAGCAAATGGTCCCAAGAAAGAAGTTGGAGTAGCTATTCGAATATCCAATAAAATAGACTTTCAACCAAAAGTTATCAAAGGAGATGGAACAGGATACTTGAAGCAATCCACGTAAAATCAGGGACAAGGCTGCCCACTCTCTCCCCATCTACTTAGTATATTAATGGAAGTTCTAGCTAAAGCAATTAGAAAGGAAATTGGAAAGGAAGAAGTCAAGGAATCACTATCTGCAGATGATATGATGATAGACATTAGTGACCTCAAAATTCTTATAGAGAACTTCTACAGCTGATAAGCAAGTTCAGCAAAGTGGCTGGATATACAATTAACTCAAACAAATCAGTAGACTTTCTTTATACAATGATAAATGGGCAGAGAAAGAAATTAGAGAAACAAAACCCTTCACATAGTCATAAATAATATAAGATGTCTTGCTGTAACTCTACCCAAGCAAGTGGAAGATCTGTATGACAAGGACCTCAAGTCCCTGAAGAAAGAAATTGAAGAAGACCTAGAAGATGAAAAGATATCCCATGCTCATGGGTTAGTAGGATTAACATAGTAAAAATGGCCGTCTTACCAAAAGCAAGCTATAGATTCAATCAAAATTCCTACTCAATTCTTTCTTCACAGACACGGAAAGAGCAATTCTCAACTTCGTGTGGAAAACAAAATAACCCAGGATAACAAACACAATTGTCAACAATGAAAGCATTTCTGGGGGAATCACTATCCCTGACCTCAAGCAGTACTACAGAGCAATAGTGATAAAAACTGCATGGTACTGGTTCAGAGACAGATTGATCAATGGAACAGAATTGAAGACCCAGGCTCTAAGATTAACAATTGACAAATGGGACCTCATGAAACTGAAAAGCTTCTGTAAGACAAAGGACACTGCTAATAGGACAAAATGTCAACATACAGATTGGGAAAAGATCTTCACTAACCCTACATCTGATAGAGGGCTAATGTCTAAAATGTACAAATAACTCACAAAGTTAGACTACAGAAAACCCATTTCCAAAACAGCCATGAGATTTCTCCTCACATCAGTCAGAATGGCTAAGTTCAAAAACTCAAGTGATAGTACATGCTGGTGAGGATGTGGAGAAAGAGGAATGCTCCTCCATTGTTGGTGGGATTGCAAACTGGTACAACCACCTGGAAATCAGTCTGGTTGTTCCTTAGAAAACTGGAAATAGTTCTATCTGAAGACCCAGCTATATTACTCCTGAGCATATACCCAATAGATGTTCCACCATACCACCAAAACATGTGCTCCACTATTCTCATAGCAGCCTTATTTGTAATAGCCAGAATCTGGAAACAACCCAGATGTCTCCCTCATCTGAAGAATGTATACCAAAAAACGTGGTTCATTTACACAATAGTATACTATTCAGCTATTAAAAATGAGGACATCATGAATTTTGAGGGGAAAATGGATAGACTTAGAAAATATCATCCTGAGTAAGGTAACTCAGACTTAACATGACATGCATGGTATGTACTCACTGATAAGTGGGTATTAGCCAAAAAGTTCTGAATACTCTTGATATGACTCACAGACCTTATGAAGCTTAACGAGAAGGAAGACCCAAGTGAGGATACTTCAATTCCACTTAGAAGTGAATAATCATGGGAGGCAGAGGGATGGCGGGATCTAGGTGGGAGAGGGAATGGGAGGGAGAATGGGGAGGCAAGATAAGGTATGGGGGATGAGACAGGACAGAAGCCCAGAGTGCCAGGAGAATGAATGGAAATATGCAGCAGTGTGGGGTGGAGGGTGGGGAGAACTCTAAAAGTCCCAGGGACTTGGGATATGAGAGGTTCCCAGGACTCAATGGGGATGATGTTAGCCAAAATGCCCTACAGTGTGGAGATTTAGCCTGAAGAAACTCCAGTAGATAGGAGCGGCCCCCAGTTGAGGCAGGGGGCTACCCACCATCTTCATAATTTTTGACCCAGAATTGTTCCTGTCTAAAGTAAATGCAGGGACAAAAATGAAGCAGAGATTGAAGGAAAGGCCATCCAGTGACTGGTCCAGCTTGGGACCCATCCCATGTGCAAGTGCCAAACCCTCACACTATCATGGATGCCATGTTGGACTTGCAGACAGGTAGCTAGCTTGACTGTCCTCTGAGAGGCTCTACCAGTAGATGACAGAGACAGATGCAAATACTTACAGCCAACCTTTGGACTGAGGTCAGGGAACCTATGAAAAAGTTAGTTAGAGGAAGGACTGAAGAAGCAGAAGGGGATTGTAACCCCATTGAAAGAACAACAGTATCAACTAACCAGGACCTCTCAGAGCTCCCAGAAAATAAGTCACCAACCAAAAAGCATATGTGGGCTGGTCCATGCCCTTAGCTATATATGTAGCAGAGGAGTATCTTGTCTGGATTCAGTGGGAATCCTATAGAAATGTGATGCCCCGGGGAAGGTGGGGGTGAGTGGATGGGTGGGCAACACCCTCTCAGAAGCAAAGGGGAAGGGAATGGGATAAAGAACTCTGAGAGAAGGGACCAGGAGGGGAGAACATTTGGGAGGTAAATAAATAAAATAATTTAATAAAAAGCTAAAATAAACAGTCAATACCTTTTTCTTATCAGAAACTGAAGAATTGAGTGACAACAATCTGTCATATCCATTGAAGTAAGCTTCTTTCTCCTTTAAGAAAAGCATCTGTGTGTTTTGATACTCTTTGGCTAAACGTAGGTTTTCGTCTAGTAAATCGCTTTGACGGTCCTAGAAGAAAAAAATGTATTAATATATATGTGAATTTGTATATTTACACACAAACATATGTTAAAATCATGCAGATTTGTTTGAATGTTTATATTTTTTAAAGTACTCAAAAATATTCTTACACAATGTATAAATAAACAAAATAATGAAAAATGTGTACTTAGATACCAACATGCTCTGATTTTTGTTGTTGCTATTGTTTGTGTGTGGATGCAGGGGTTTGTCTTGTTTTGCTAGTTTGTTTGTTGTTGAACAGTAATATGTGATTTCTCTGAGTGCACCTGCCTTTGGCTGACCCTTTTATGGACTTCTCTCTGTCAACCCAGTGACTAACCTGTCCTAGGAGACTCCACTCACACTCCTGAGGCATCCTTCTTGTTCCTCACAGCGTTTTCCTTTCACATACCCACTGTGCTCAAATGGGTAGAAAGCACTTCTGTCTATGGGTGTTGACACTTAGAGAAAACATTCAAAACAACAGAGGAGAGGATTGGGTATAGCTCAGTTTGTAAAGTGTTTGCCATGCAAACAGGAGGACCATCCCATTTTCAGGACCCAGGTTAAAAGCCAAAATTGGTGGTGAACAGTTATAATCTCAGCTCTGAGGGGGCAGAGACAGGAGGATCTCAGGGTTTATAGTCTAGACTAAGGAGCAGGAAGCCCTAGCTCCAGTGAGAGATCCTATTTCAAGAAACATAGATGGCTCCAGAGGAACCACACCTGTTGGTGTGCTCTGACCTAGGATCATGTACTCTGGCATGGGCATTTACACACACACACACACACACACACACACACACACACACACACACACACACCTTACTTATTTATAAGTAAAACATAATAAAATTATTAAAAGAAGTTTACTCTTAGATGCTTCAGAAACTATAATTTACTTACAGACTATAACATTTTCAAACATGCTAATCTAATCATTCCTTTGGTGTGAATATATTCTGAATTAACAACACTTGATCTAATGTACAATTCACCTGGCTGAAAATGTTTTGAGACCCATAAAGAGATTAACCATGGTGATTAAGCTACTAGATATAAAAATAGCTAAGGTAAAGTAATTAAAGCGCTCTTGTGTGGAAGGCGCTCTCCCGTCAAACCTTTGGTTTGTTGCTAGAAATCATACATGGTATGAGAATATGAACAGGAAAATGTAATTCAGCAGAAAATTGCCCGTACAAATATTTCTGTATTTATACACTTAAAGATTTATTAAGGGCAACAGACATATTTCTCATGGGTCCTGATCTCCCTACTGATCAGGAGTGATAAACTCTGTCACGGGTGTTGTTCTGGAAGCCAAATGATGAACGGAGATCCATTTCACATGTCCTTGTCCTAGTTCTATTCAAAATATTAGGACATTACACCTGGTACACCTACCTACATCTATACAGAAATATATTTCCTTAGGAGTCCAAACTTTGGGAATATTTTCATTTGGTGGAGTCAGTTTTTAAATGCTAGCTGTCATGCATTTTGATACCCAAACATTCATTAAGATCTAACTCTCAGTTGGCTGGATTGAAAACCTGGTAAGTGTTCGACTGCTTACAAGGTAAAGGCACTTTGAGATTTTTTTATAGGATATTTTATTTATTTATATTTCAAATGTTATTCCCTTTTCTGGCTTCCCTTCCACAAACACCCAATCCCATCCCCTCCCCTGCTTCTATGATGGTGCTCCCGGCACTCACCCACCCTCCCACTCCTGCCTCCCTGCCCTGGCATTCCCCTACACTGGGGCATTGAGCCTTCAACAAGGGTCTCTCTTCCCATTGATGCCAGATAAGGCTGTCCTTGCTCCATATGCAGCTGGAGTTTATTTGCTACTCTGATTCCTGAATATGAAGTTCTACAATTTTGTGTATGTGTGCATTCAGTTACATGTATACGAATGCGTGCTTATGTAGATCAGAGGACATCCATTGGTGTGAAACTCCATGGGGTCACATTGGCTTATAACATTAACTAATTCATTCATCCATTTATTTCTTCATCCATTTATTTCTTCATTCAGTTATTTATTCAAGACATTCTATTTAGTTACTTAGACTTGATAGTATGTCATAAGAATTTTGTGGTACTGTGGGAAAATTTTTATTAACCAATTACGCAAATACATAATAAGACTGCTGTATTCTAGGTATTTCATACTTTTGATTTACATACATATTAAATTTATTCAAAAGAGTATATTTCAATACTATACCCGTTATTTATTTGGTTCTCATTATTAAGAATGTTGAAATGATTAACGCTGGGAATGTGTCCTATAAAGAGGGAATCGTGAATGCCTGCTAATGACCTTCATAATTTAATACGTAAATATCTAACATAATATGATATCTAAAATCATTTGTTAATCTTTGATGATTCAGAGGTATGACAGTTTCTTCTCCTTGTTTTATATTAGGAAATTAAATATAACAACGAGGAGCTGAGTAGAAGCTACTTTGTAAGTTTCATGAGTGTTGAGACTATAAACTTGCTCAGCCAAAAGATGTTTCTCAGAGTAGATGTTGTAAGTAGGTACATGATAAATAGATGAATAGACATAGGAAAGGACCCATAGGTGAAAAGCAGTGGACAACTGGTCAGATGGATGGGTGAGTGAAGCGATGGATGAATTGATACATGAATAAATAGACAGATGAAGGAGTGAATGAATGAATGAATGAATGGGAGGATAAGCACAGGAATGAGTAGGTGGATAAATGTATAGTATATTAATGAAGAATGACCATAATACCACTTGGACATGGCCTATATTTTCCATATTAGAACCTCATATTTTATTTGCCAACTCCTGCATGGAAGCCTTTGTGATACTACAAATTACTATAATGGTAAAGATTCACTCATTATATTATTTTTTTCACTCTATATGAGAGAATAAACTATTCAGTACAACAGTGGGCATAGGGCATGCATTTTGATACCCAAGTACCTTCTGGACCAAAGTATAAATGGCATTTCACGTCTCCTGGTGATAGTTATACACAAAACTGAATTGAGCTGAACATAACCATTGATTCATGAGTTCCACATACAACAAATAAGACTCCAGCAGTTACTTTAATGATGAAAGATCCTACCCAGCATGCTCAATGTTATTCTAACTGGAATTATGATACAATAAGAAAAGAAGAAGTCAGAGAGGATGAAGGAAACCTAGTATAGCATCTTTCTAGTGTCTACTAGAAGAGGTAGACTGGGCAGAAGGAATCTTACTGATTTGCCTTCATTGTTGGATGCCGTTAGGTTTTGTGAAGATAATGCTTCAAGGTTTGTAAGTATGAGCCAGGGGGCTGACTCATACAGTGGTGCATTGCACGTGGGGGTAAGTGATCTACGCCAGCATGTCCTGATCAAAGGTCAGGCACTCTGCTTAAAAGCTGTGTGGCATTGCACAAGATATTGGTCATAACAGTACTTAAAATCTCAAGGCCGTTTCCTGAAATTTCCCTCTGAGGTGTTATTATTCTCTCTTTACAGATAAGGGAAGTCAAAACAATGAAAAATTAGATGGGGAAATTCATAGTTTTGGAAAATGGCTGCAGCAATATTTTCAGTCAAATATACTTTAAAAAAATCTTATCATTCCACATACAGGTCAAGTCTATTTGCTCCTTTTATGGTTGCTTAATACATGTGTGGTTTAGCCAGACAGTCAAATATGGTAAAAAAGTAATGCTGTGACTTTTCAGCTAGTTCACAGATAGCATATACCTTCTGTCTGGCCTTCTCTTTCAGGACATTTGGCCTTGCACTGACTACTGTGTTGTAAGAGATCTAGGTCACAGAGGAAGACCATATGTCAGTGGGTCAATGAAGAGTCAGTTGATGAATAAAATATCTAGAGATAGATCCAGAGCCCACTGCCTAAAATTTCAGATGCCATCTAGCTGATGGTCTAGAATTGAGACCCAGTGACCATCCATTCCTCTCAAATCCTGTCCAAATTTGTGTCATAGAAGCCATGAACTTCATAAATGGCCACATTACACAAGGAAGTTTTGAGTATGTATGACCCAAACAGAGGCACCAATATCTTGTTCATCACCACATAGCTTTTAAATGGAGTACCTGACCTTTGATCAGGAGGTACTGGCAGTAGACCACATATCCTCGTGTGCAATGCACCACTGTATGAGCTAGCACCCTGGCTCATACTTACAGACTTTGCAGCATTGTCTTTACAAAACCTAATGGCATCCAACAATGAAAACAAGTCACTAAGCTCCCATCTGCTCAGTCCACATTTGCCCTGTAATCTGCCACACTCACAGTTTGTTGCCATAGATAAAGTAGGGCTGCTGAGGGAAAAGAGAACTTTGGCCCCTGAGAAGTCACATTTCACTATAAGTCACTATGAGCTTGTTGGGTATATAAAATCTGTTGTCTTGTGATATTTTATCTACTATATATAGTCTGTGCTTTGATTAGGAATGACATATTCACTGGTAAGTCCTAGATCATGAGTTTTCCAATCAGAAGACTCCAGAACTCTGGATTATGGTTGAATGCAGCAGGGACATTATACCATTGAGGCCAATAAAAGTCAAACCAGGGACACCCACCCTGGAGAAAGCCTAAATTCCTGAAAAAAATATACTTTAAAGATGGACTAGACATTGAGGAGATTATAAAAGAAACATGTGATTCAAACTAGAAAATGACTATAGTTAAAACACTTGCATTGTAAGAATACATGATACATGTAGAAAGCATATGAGGTTACTTTAAACGTTGCTATAAAATAAATCAGGTTGTCAGTGTCATTCATGTCCTCAGTCAGATCTGGCTTTCTGGGCAGAGAGGCCAGGCTCTATCAGTATGTACTCTAACAGAGTTGTCATATCCTGACCCACTTCTAAGTCAAAATCTCCTATCCCAATGTAATTATTAATTATCTGCTGCTGTCTCTTCTGATCTTTTCTGATGATGTATCTGTCACTTGATTCTTGGTTATTAAGTTTGTTTCAGACTGCTCCTTACTCCCCCCAGACACTCTAGTGGAAACAACCGCTACGTGCACGTAGACCACACCATTCCAACTTTAACCCTGCGTCTGAAAGGAATTGACTCCCCTCAGAAAACACCAGAAGTTGTATTGAATTGAAGTTGTATTGCTAGTATTTGTTGACAAATTTTACTCTCTCACGCTCACTAGCTTTTCTCTTATCTGTTTGTTCATTCACCTGCTTGTTCTACAAACCTTTACTAAGTTGATTCTATGGTCCCAGCTCTGTGGCTAATCTAGGGATTAAAAAAGATTATGGTATAATAGCACTCACCAGGGATTCCGGGCTAGGATGAGAAGGGCAGAAGTGCCCTAGTAAGTGTAGGTGATGGACAGTGGAACTGGGATCAAAGTCAACTCTGCCACATGGACTGGCATATACTTGAGCAAATTTGAGAATGAAGCAAAAATGTGTTTTTTTTTTAGCCTCTTTAGGGTTTTAAGGGTATTGCTATATCACTTGTGAGTTAGACTCATATAGATATGTTACATGTCCTGCAGTCCGTTGGCTTTAAGGTATTGTTAATGGCACAAGCAATGAAAGACACCCACACAGCCCCTCCCCCCACCCCATCCCACTGAAAGATAGGGTTGTAACTCAGGCTCAGTTGCAAGTAAGGATTGTGGCCCTACAGGAGCCAAGGCACTACATCGTCTGTTCTAGTTGTGACATGGACAGCTCCTTGTCCCATGTGTTAAAGACTCTGTCTCCAGTAGGTGCAGCTAGTTAAGGCCTGGGTGAAGAAAGCAGGTCATGGGGACATAGGTTTCCTGAATGTATTGTACCCCAGACATTGGTTGCTGTTTTCTGGCTGATATGAGGCAAGCATCTTTCCTCCTCCATGTATTGCCAACATCGTGTTCTGCCTCACTACAGTCCAGAAACAATAGAAAGGTAAATATGGATCAAAACTTCTGAATCTGGGAGCCAAAAATAGACTTTCCTTCTCTTAGCTATTTCTTTTTTGGTGATTGTCAGAGCAATAGAAAAGTGGCTAGACACCATCAATTAAGAGCCACCTAATTTGCATCTGCATGGTTCTTCAAACCTCTTGGCACTAGATTTGCATACAAGAAAACTTTGTGTAAATAGGGTTTGGGTGTTTGAAAGTAAGTGGGTGCATTCATTTGGCTGTATATGCATGTGTTCATAAGTGTGCATTTGGGTGCATATGCACAAGCATGTGTATGTACATGGATGAGGAAAACAATTTGAGGCATGTTTCTCAGGCTTCATCTACCTTCTTTGATTTATGGTTCTCACTGGCCTGAGGCTCACCAAGTAAGGCAGGCTGGACTGCTAGCAAGCCCCAAGGGATCTGCCTGTCTCCTCCTCTATAGAACTGGGTCAGTGACACTGACTTTTTAAAATGTGGGTTCTGGGGAATGAACTCAAGTCTTTATGCTTGTGAAGGAGGCATTTGACTGATCCATCACCCTAGTCTTATAATGACATTTTGATGCTATTAAAGCAAGTGTAATGACTAAGACTGATTTCATAGGATGTACACATATAGACTTCTGAGTAAATGAGTCCGAGGACTGGGTCTCCAGCTCACTATGAATACTCACTTTAGAAGCACTCCTTTTGATAAACATGCATTAGGGCTTACAGCCATTAGCACTCTAAATACACTCAACCTCACCAATGCACATGCACAGGAACACACACATTCAAAATATATGCCAACTCTCCAACAGTACAGCAGAGAGGGACTGTATAGACTCTATTAGCTGCATCACCTACTGTGTGCACAGAGGCATTATTGCATAGCCACCCCCTTAAAATCTATATGCCAATTACTACAGAAAGCAAGAGTTCTCCCCAGTGTTCCAGAGGAGCAAGCCTGTAAGAGTGATATGTGTCGATACCCCGAAGCCTCAGAGGAGTAAATAAATGTTTTAACTCTCCCAGGACCAACTTCCTTGTCTGTGCTGCCATGGAAACCAGTCTCGTGTCCAACTTGAGTTCTGCGATAATTAGTCTTAAAAGAACATTCTTGATTTGTAAGTGAACGAATCAGCCCTCTGCATCAAGGCTGTTGTATGCCTCAAAGTCTGCACATGATGGTTTTTTGACAAAATGTTCAATATTGATTCATTAATTAAAAAAAACAACAACAAACCACTTAGTGGGCAAGAGATAAATTCACAGCCTGGTAGAGACACTTTGGGTGACGCTTGTATTCAGAGCTGGTCAGGCAGACCTCTCCCTGCCAGACTTCAGGGTCAGGGTTTCTGTAACTTTGCTACTCCAGCACTCAAGAAATTCCTCATCCTTGCTCCCCTACTAGGTTAGGTTGCAGATGATTTCTTGTTTTGATGTATTGAACATTTCTAATGATCATTATCACATTGCCTCTTGCAACTGAAATGTGACTTGGAATCTGTGACTGTTTCACATTGATTATATCTGTCCCTTGTCTTCACGTTGTTTTCATTGTATGTGTCTGACCAGGGATTATAAATACCACATGGAAAATACAGCATTTCAGAGTAGGAGGCTTCCATCAGATGAGGAATTTGAGCCATTCACAGAGATGATCTCATTAGAACAGGCTGGTAAAGGCGGGATATCTAACCAAACAGAACAGTCCCATGACAGACCAGTCCTGGGCAAACTGATGAGCACACTTGGGAGAAAGCATCAGCTTTGAAATGGATTCCAAATATGGTTCACATATAGGACTTTGCACATGTTCTCAAGAGGAAACCTCCATCCAGAAATGGAGACATTTAATAAATACTCAAAAGCACTCAATTAACATGGGTATGTGTTCAAAGAGAAAGGAACATTTTCCTCTATAGGAACACTTAAGAACACTTACAGGAGTGTCTCTTATGCTTTGTGTTTGTTATGAGACAGTCTCACATACCCCAGGCTGGCTTTGAACTTACCACGGAGTGAAGGATGAAGCGCAGCTTCTGATCCCCATCACTCAAGTGCTAGGATTAGAGTTGGGGAGCATCATGGCCAGTTCTGCACAGTGCTGTAGATTCAACTTGGGCTTTCCTGCATGCTAGACATAAGTTCTACCAGATGAACCATGCACCCAGCTTAAATTAGGCATTAAATTTCTAGTTGATCAAATTTTCTTTTATACTAGATATTCCTTCAGACCAGGGGGTTTCAGCCTTCCTAAAGTTGCAAGTCTTTAATATATATAGTTCCTTGTATTGTGGTCACCCACAACCATAAAATCATTTTATTGCTACTATATAACTGTATTTACTATGGTTACAAATCATAATCTAAATATTTGTGTTTTCAGATGTTCTTAGGTGGCCCTTGGGAAAGGATTATTTGGCCTCCAAATGGATTGTGAGGGGTGGTGACCACGAGTTGGGAACCATATCTAATTACAGAAATAAATAGGGAACAAACATGAACAGCAAGAGGGAAGCAGTGTCACCTAGCCATAGTCCCAATATTCCAAAGTAAAGTGCATGACTTAAATTATATATAAAGTGTATGACATCTCAGAAACAATTCTGAACTAGTAGCATGGCGGTATTAATCTCACTAACATATCTGTTATATGCTAACTAAACTTTAAATTTTAACCCAAGTATTTCTATTCTTAAAGTTGTTTTCCTGTGATGTGACTTAAAATTATGAAACAGAGACATAGACATCCTTTTCCTGTAAAGTATGCTCATGCATTATTTCAATTTAATTATACCTCAATTTGTCTATATATTAAAAATGTTTTTTTTTAGTGTGTCAATTTTTAGTCAAGGGCCCAACATCCATTTCCTCTTCCAGAGAAAGTCCTGCTTAGGATAGTTTAAGATTTAGAAGGGTTTTCTGTTTACGCACATTTTAATGATGTACGTTTCTACTTCAGTGGTGGCAAAGGCTGATCAGTCATGGAAAGGTCACTTAACACTAAATAGACCCTTTCTTTATGTAATTACAAAGAATAATATCTTTGTGCTGATGGCACTGCACACCGAGTGGGTGATGCAGAGAATTAATGTGCTGCCTTGTTGGCCCATGGGATGCACATTCTGATACAATAACCACAACTTACTCTAATTACGCTGCTTTAAAAGGTCATCAGCAAAAAAGAGTTAAGGAATTATAACTAACTCTATCATAGAGGAACAGTGCACCACATAAATGCACTCTAAGAGCAGACCACGTACCTCCGTTATAAACTAGAGAGGAGTTAATATAAAAGGAGAAAGTAAGGATGTGGATGTGTGTGTGCAGGAAATGCTGAAAAAATTTAACGATGCAATTTCTTTTTATGACACATGTTATTGATGAGGGTTTGATAACCTGATCTCTTGGAATATTGGTGGGCAGGGCTTAATTTTTAATTTTTCATTGTCATGTCCATGTTCATATTATGACAGATTAAAAATAAATTTACTTTCTTAGAAAATAACACATGTCAATTAGACGTCACAGATAACCACAAAGTGGTACATGACACAGCCACTGTCATTTCAACCTTCAGTTTATCTTTATATATGATCTAATCCCTCCAGGAATAAATTGACAAAAGCAAAAAGCAAAAACCACAATGTAACATTTATGGTGTAGAAATAGAGGACAGGAGGGTGGATTCCTTCTTAGATTATACATGAATAGTATCAAATCCATAGTTTGCATCCAACAGCCTTCATGGCCTCAGTCTATTCCCAACCTCAGATCTGAATTACAGATTTCCTGAGTCTAAATTGATGCTTTGGATGCTCTTACTTCTGACTACCCCCAAAATTACAAAAGGTAAAATAAAAATAGTAGATATTATTTGAAAAAGGTTATTTTAAATTTAGACATTTCTTTCTGACTTTCCAGGAAACAGAGCACAGAACAGAGGTGCCAAGTGAAAGACGTTTACAGAATGATAAAGTCGCCCATTCATACATTTTCCCTGTTGATACTGATAGTTCCATGATCTCCCTCACTCGTAAAGAAAAACCCACAGATGTGTCCATCTCCTTTTGCTCAGTATTTGGGTCGCTCTTCAATCCTGTCAATGCATCTCAAGTTTAAGTAGGAACCAAGATACATGAAGCATCTTTTATCTTGAGTTGCATCTATTGTTCGAATAAACTTAATCCCAGGGCTCAGGAAAAAGGATCAGTAAACCATAGCTCTGCAGTCAAATCTATACCACTCCTGCTTCCTAAGTGCTGTCCACTGGCACACCAACATCCGAGTAAATTTACTTATACTTACGTATTGGACATGGCCTATTTTATATGTCCAGTTGCAGTGTAACTGGAGAGATGGAAGGAATTTGAAATAGGTGCTCTGTGTCCCTTTCTAGATCTTCTCTAGATCTTTAATTACAATACCAGTAATACACAATGAACCTGCAATACAGACCTCACATTCAAGGTCTATTGGAACTGTAGTTAGGCTTGTGTGTGAGGGACTACTATTACAAGGCATTTTCTTTTCCTTTTTGACAGGGGCAAATACTAAAAAAGACAGGGACAACCAATCAATAATAACTTCAGCAACTCTCCCTTAAAAGTAGTGAAAGTTTTAAAGCACTCTCAAAATGGAATCAATAATTTTGCAGAGAGCTGTCAGACATGCTAAGGTAGCATCGATAGTACTCAAATATCTCTTGTAGCCACGTCTCATTTGGTTAAGTGTAATTCGTAGAAGGCAGGCTAGAAGTCTGCTCATCTTTTGCTTCTGTAACTTCTATTATGAGAGTCCAAGATGGACCTTATTTTGCCAAGCTGAGTTTTAACTTTTGCAGGTAATCTTTGGAATAGCTAATTAAATACGATGGTCCTACTGCCTCGCATGGCAGAGCGGTTGAAGGAAATGGTGTAGACACGCCCTGAAGTGACCTTTAAAATGGAACACTATGCAGAGAACGAGGGAGGAAAATTCTACACAATTCAACTCATGGGGAAGGGCTGACATATGAGTTAAGGAAACAAGGATTAAACCTTGTAGGAGACCCACGTGAATCCAAGCTGCACATCGGCTACATTGAAGCAGGGAGGGTTACATCCAGCCCATGGATGCTCTTTGGTTCATGGTTCAGGCTCTGAGATCCCCAGGTAAGTTGACTCTATTGCTCTTCCTATGGAGTTCCTATCCCCTTCAGGTCTGCCTCCCTCCCCCTTTCCTTCCATAAGAGTCCTTGAGTTCTAGCTACGGGTCGAGTTCCTGAACAACGAGAGTGGGGCTAGCCCAGAAGCTGTTGCCTGTACTTGGGAGACGTTCTTCTAGCTGGGCTGCCCTGTCTGATCTTAGTAGGAGAGAAAGTGCCTAGCATCACAAACTTGAACTGCCAGGGTAGGAGGGATTGTGGGGTTGTGGTGGGACAGAACCAGTTTAG